>NC_041390.1:42681795-42716551 GCF_002162155.2 Triticum dicoccoides | reverse complement strand
GCGACCCGGGGGCGATTAGTGTTCCCCCCGCCGCCGCCACCCCTTCCTACATCTCCTCCCCTCGCCGCCACCCGAGGGACGCGTGGCAAGCCCCGGCGGCCGCCGATGAAGGTGGCGGCGAGACCTCTTGTCGCTTCTTTCCTGCGCAAAGGACCCCGGACACCGGGGCGGCGGCCCCGGACGGCGAGGCGGCGCAACCTCTGCGACAGGCGGCATGTGTGGGATGTGACGGCCGGCGTCCTCGGCTTCTCGGGCGGCGTGGATCCGGTGGGTGGTGGTCGTTGCGCGGTCTTCTTCCGCTCCAGATCTGAAGGTCGAGCTGCTCTTCCTCCTGTGCTCACTCCTCCCCTACGGCTGTGTCCGATCTGCAACTTTTGCTGCCAGTTCCGGTGCTGGCGGGGTGCCGGTGGCATATCTCGAGTCCGGGGGAAACCCTTGGTCGGATCTCTGACCACGACGGTGAGGGCGCGTGCGCGCATCGCCTTTCTCCTTCAAGGCACCGCTGAGGTCTCCCATATCCATCCTCACCCCAGATCCCGGGTGAAAGCCCAAAACTCGTCTCGGGTTGGGCGGTGGCGGCATCCCGCACGTCGTTCCCTCCTTGGAGGCGCCACCTTGGGTTGTCTGGTTCTCCGGGTGAGTGGTGCCGAGGTAGGAGAGCTCTCATCGGCTGCGAGTCCAAGCAAAGGCTTCCCAAGCTTTGCCCTTGGGTCTTTACAGCTTGTTTCTTTGACAATCCTCCTAGCGGTTTTCCTTCTGCTCTCGGTGGCCTCGGGCAGGTGGTAGTGCAGCTAGTGGTGTGCCTACGGCGTGGCGAGGACTGTGAGCTATGCCTACTCTGGGTTTCGACCGGCACCTGCTCTTGCTCTCGGGTGAGTGCCCAACGACCCGACGGTGCGGCGCTTTCGAGCCTAGGCGAGAGGATTGGGGTCTTCTTCGGCGTTGGAAGACATGTTTCGTGATCCCAATCCCACGATCCGGCTGCACGCAGTTCTTGCAGGCCTTTGGCTGATCCTTGACGCTACTCTGCTCCCTTGCTCTTGGTGCCGATGTACAGCGGGCTTCGACATTACTTGCAGGTCTTTCATGTGTATTCCTATGTGTGCATTAGTGTGCGTTGCGTTGTAAACTGCTCTGTCAGCTCCCTTGTATCTTTCGGTCGCTGTTGCTTGGTGGCCTTGTGTAATCCTGGCTGGTTGATGGCTTTGTTAATTTAAAGTCAGGCTCCCCTTGAGCCTTCGTTCTAAAAAAAGTTTTCTTCTACTGAGATTGAAATAAACAAGAAAAGTTCTCAGTCGATGGACACCAAGTACTGCATTTCTGCGACCCTTTGAGGGATCGACTGCTGCTGCGTTGAGGCTGGTGATCTTGCCGCATATTAGTTTTTGTTCTTGTTGGATAATAGCAAGGGCCGAAATCTCTTTCTACTTTATCATTTACTTTGAGTACAATATTTATCTAGTTATCACACACCGTTCTGCTACGCCGCGATGATGATAGTACTGTGAAAGATCGGGCCGCGACTCACACAATTTAGCAACTCGCTAGTTTGTGTTTTCACCTTGATAAAAACACATCAAGCAATCGAAGATCATGTCCCTAATTAGTGTTGTCGGTTGATATTTCATGCATGACTGTAATTGCAGATAATCCTGCTCCGAGAAATCACCCCCGCCCTGTAACGGCCCGGATACAACATTCCATATTTGCAACTCCGACTCTTGCTTTTTCCGGAGATGCGATATGTTATTCCCTTCGTGGTTGGGGTTTTGTCTTTCGTTTTGCATTTTTGTTCATGTCATGCATTTCATATCATGGCATCATGTGCATCGCATTTGCATTCGTGTTCGTCTCATGCATCCGAGCATTTTCCTCATTGTCCGTTTTGCAATCCGGCACTCCCTCATGCACCCGGCGCACCCCTCTTGTCTCTTTTTGTGAGCGGGTGTTAAACGTTCTCAGAATGGACCGAGTTTTTCCAAGTGGCCTTGGTACACCACCGGTACACCATCTGTCCAATTCGTCCCATTTGGAGGCCATTTGATGCTCCAACGGTTAACCGGGTAACCGCGAAAGCCTCTTTTGTGTTGCAGCCCAACACCCCTCCAAAACAGCCCAATAACCCATCTAAACCACCTCCATGTCCTCCGTCGTCGGATCACGATCGTGTGGGCGAAAACCGCACCTCATTTGGGCATTCCTAACTCCCTCTACCTATATAAACACCTCCCCTCCGAATTTTCGGGTCCAAACCCTAGCATCTTCCTCCTCCGCGCGCTGGACATGTCCATCCCATTACCGGACATGTCCAGCCGCCGCCTTGAGCCAATAGCATCGCGCCACATCACCCTGCTGCCGTCTCCATCGCGCCTCCACCGCGCCGGCCCTCCCGGCCCAGATCGGGGCCCGCCCGAGCCCATCGGGGCCCGAACGAGCCCGCGCACCGCCATCCGCCCGATGGCGTGACTCCCGTGCCCGAGCTCCTCCCGCCGCCTCGCCTTCGTTGCTCCTCGCCCCGCTAGCCGCACCGGCGAGCGCCGCCGCATCCAGCGAGTCGCCGGACCTCCAGGTCGCCCTGCTCCTCCCTACTCCCTCTCCTTCCTCTCCCCTTGTGCTCATCTCCCTCTCTCTCCCGTGATGCAGAAGGCCGCCATGGATGGCGACCCCAAGCTCCAAGACCAGCCAGTGCCGCCCCGAGCTCCGTCCACCGCCGCCCTTGCCCGGATCAGGCCGCCCACCACCGGATCTACCCATTCCTGGCCTCCCCGATGCCTACCGGAGTCCCACGCCGCCCCACCATTGCCGTTGACCTCCGCCGGAGCCGTCCGGTAGGAGGAATGGAGCTGGCCCGATCTAGATCTCGTTTTTGCGCTGGTAGTTTTCCACCAAGTCCTCAGAATTATCATCTCATGTGTGCATGTTCATCGTGCCGTAACTTCTTGCTCGTAGCACCGTTTTGCATGTATAATATATCAAAATGTTCACTGTGAGATGCTCTTCATTTCATTCCATTGTGGCATGCTTGTTTGAGTTCATATTGATGCCATTTTTATTGATGCAGGAGTGCTATAAAATGTTAGGAGCTGATACTTATCAGATCATGGTGATTTGTCATTTTTGTTACATTTGATGTGAACATCCTTTGAGCATGAGGTCTATATGAGTTTTGAACTACACCATGCCATCTTTACAGGGGTGCTTGTCTTGTATTTTTGTCATCTATGTGGTGACTAGCACAAGCATGCAAACTAGGCTCCGTGATGTTGCTATTTTCAGTGACTTCAGATTTTGCCAAGTGTTTTCCTGCTGTTATTTTGATGCCATGTAAACTTGATGCTACAGTGATATCCATGCTTATTTTGGGATACTTCGGTAAGGATGTTTTGAACATGTGGTTATGCTCTATCCATCCATGCCCCTGTTTGCAATTATGGAGTGCCCTAACATGTCTTGTTCTTGCTCTACTTTTGCTATAAAATGTTTCTGGCAGAATGTTAACATGTTAATCAATATTGCCATGGTTGTTGCTAGTGATCCTTGCATCCTATGAACTTGATCTTGCCATGGTTAGCTTCATGAACATGTCATCTTGATATTGGTATGCTTATATTGTCATGCAATGCTTTGTGGTGAGTGGTTTGAGCTCGCAAAGTTGCTATCACAAATTTGTTTATAACATGCTCTGTTTTTCTACTAAGTCTGAAACTGTTAATAAAACTTGCTATGTTTACATAGGTGCCATCTTATCTTCTGTGCCTTTTTGGCTCATGATCAGTAAGGGACTTTTGATCTATGATTTTAGTAGATTCATGCCATGCCTTTGTTTGCTATGATATGGTCCTGTAGCATGTTGTTTGCTTGCTCTAAATAGTGCTTATTGATGTTGTTTTTGACATGTTAGTATTTTCACTAAGTCTATGATGCTGATATCTTTTGCACTTTTGCCATGCTTGTTTGAACCTGCTTTTGTGTGATTTAGCCGTAGCTCAGTGTTCATGTTTTGTCAAGCATCTTGTGTACATCACTGTCATTTGCTTTGTTGTTATGTTGGGGTGCAGTAGCTTAGTTTATTGTTGCATTCTAGATGGCATCATGCCGTTAATCGCAGAATTGTGTCATTCTTGTTTTGCTTGCCATTTGCAAACTGTGCATCCGTTTCCGGTGATCTTTATATCGATTTCAACCAAAATCATCTCATCTATCCAGCGACATATTTTGTTTTCCAAGTTGATGCCTTGTTCATACTTTCCCTTTCGGATCACACATATGCATTGCATATCACATCTCGCATATCATGCCATGTTTTGCATCATGTTGCTTGGGCATTGCACCGTGATTGATTGTTGGTCCTTTGCTTGTGTTCTTGCTTTGGGTAGAGCCGGGAGACGAGTTCGTGACCGAGGAACCTGTTGAGTACGCTTACAAGGATCAAACTTTCGGCAACTCTGAGAACTTTGCAGGCAAGATGACCATACCCTCGAAATCACTTCTATCTTTGCTTGCTAGTTGTTTGCTCTATTGCTATGCCGCACTACCTACCACTTGCTATATCATGCCTCCCATATTTCCATGTCAAGCCTCTAACACACCTTTCCTAGCAAACCATTGTTTGACTATGTTACCGCTTTTGCTCAGCCCCTCTTATAGCGTTGCTAGTTGCAGGTGAAGATGAAGTTTGTTCCTTGTTGGAACATGGAGATTGTTGGGATATCATTTTTATATCTTATTTACTTTAATGCACCTATATACTTGGGAAAGGGTGGAAGGCTCGGCCTTATGCCTGGTGTTTTGTTCCACTCTTGCCGCCCTAGTTTCCGTCATACCGGTGTTATGTTCCTTGATTTTGCGTTCCTTACGCGTTTGGGTGTTATGGGAGCCCCTTGATAGTTCGCTTTGAATAAAACTCCTCCAGCAAGGTCCAACCTTGGTTTTAACATTTGCCACCTAAGCCTTTTTTCCTTGGGTTCTGCAGACTCAAGGGTCATCTTTATTTTAAACCCCCGGGCCAGTGCTCCTCTGAGTGTTGGTCCAACCTGTCAGCCGTCGGTGGCCACCAGGGGCAACTCTGGGCTGGCCTAAACCCTAAACCCTAAACCCTACCGGAAGTTTGGACAATCCGGTGTGCCCTGAGAATGAGACATGTGCAGCTCCTATCGGGATTTGTCGGCACATTCAGGCGGCTTTGCTAGTCTTGTTTTACCATTGTCGGAATGTCTTGTAACCGGGATTCCGAGACTGATCGGGTCTTCCCGGGAGAAGGAATATCCTTCGTTGACCGTGAGAGCTTGTGATGGGCTAAGTTGGGACACCCCTATAGGGTATAAACTTTCGAAAGCCGTTCCCGCGGTTATGTGGCAGATGAGAATTTGTTAATATCCGGTTGTAGAGAACTTGACACTTAACTTAATTAAAATGAATCAACCGTGCGTGTAGCCGTGATGGTCTCTTTTCAGCGGAGTCCGAGAAGAGAACACGGTCTTGTGTTATGCTTGAGTAAGTAGCTTCAGGATCACTTTGATCGCTTCTAGCTTCTTGACCATTGCGTTGCTTCTCTTATCGCTCTCATTTGCATATGTTAGCCACCATATAAGCTAGTGCTTGCTGCAGCTCCACCTCATTACCTTTTCCTACCCTTAAGCTTAAATAGTCTTGATCTCGCGGGTGTGAGATTGCTGAGTCCTCGTGACTCACGGATACTTCCAAACAGTTGCAGGTGCCGACAATTCCAGTGCAGGCGATGCTACCGAACTCAAGTGGGAATTCGATGAAGACTTGGGTCGCTATTATGTTTCTTTTCCTGATGATCAGTAGTGGAGCCCAGTTGGGACGATCGGGGATCTAGCATTTGGGGTTGTCTTCTTTTATTTTGGTTCCGTAGTCGGACCTTTGTTTGTACTTTGGATGATGTATGAATATTTATGTATTGTGTGAAGTGGCGATTGTAAGCCGACTCTTTATCCCTTTCTTATTCAGTACATGGGATGTGCGAAGATCACCCCTCTTGCGACAAGCCTACCATGCGGCTATGCCTCTAAGTCGTGCCCCGACACGTGGGAGATATAGCCGCATTGTGGGTGTTACATGCCCCCACCCCCCTTTCCTGTGCCTTTATGTTGTCTTTCCATCTACATCCTGATCATGACCAGAAGGTCCTACGAAATATGTTGCCTTCATTTGTTGCTATTGAGAAAAATACACTCATCTTCCCCGCCTATATGGGATGCACAATAAAATTGTTAAACTCGAGAGAAGAGTTTTGTTTGGTTCCAATTGGATACTAAATTTCATGCGAACATTTTTGATCGGTGTTATTAATCGGACAAAGACCTTATCATTGAGATCATTGAACAAATTCTCAACTAATAGGATATACTAGAGTGCGATCCCAATATTCGGCCAATCCGTCGGCCGCTAGACAAAACATACATCAAAATACATATTCAAGAATATAAAGGTTCTTTTGGGAACACGATTTATGGGGGGTGGAGTGTACAACAGAACTTTTTCATCGACAACAAAAAGGTTGATGTCACGTCATTCATGTAGCGTGTGGGCTTTCAATCACTACCTCTAAGGATGTACCGATTTCCAGATGAGGAAAAACCAGGGCACTTTCGGCATGCTAAAGAAACAAGCAAGAAACGATTATGGCCCTAATCATACCGATGATGGTACATTTCATACCTGAAATCAGCAACCAATTCTGATCTGAGAGATCCATCCACTATGCCCATTTTTCTTTTCCGACTCTCTATTGCGGTTGTCCATTTCATGTCTGGCTGAAATTGTAGATAATCCTGCTATGAGAAATCCATTCCCCACTTTTTTCTTCACCTCTATGTTGTCTATCCTTTTACATCATGGTAATGATCAGAAGGTTTATGGATTATGTTGCCTTCGTTTGTTATTATGGACGGAAAGAGAAAGAGAAAGAGTTTTGTTCAATCCAATGGATACCTAATTTTCACCGAAACGTTGTTAATTGGAACTATTACTCCGACATACACCTTATAGGATACTAGTTCTTTGGGAGTGTGTTCTTGCGGTTCGTTCCTGACACTGACTCTGTTTTTTGCTTCAATTTGGTGGTGTTTCAGGTAGGTAGATGGGCAAGGCCGACTTCCTGGCGGAGTATGCCCTGAAGGCGTGGCCGCTCCTCAAGGAGGAGGTCGCGGATCTCGTCAAGAGCGTGCTCCACGAGCTCGCCCACGAGGAAGCGAAGACGCGCCTCAGGGCCGCCGTGAAGGCAGGGGCGGAGGGCCTCAAGGGCCTTCTCGAGGCGGAGGCGCCTCCATCCACTCCGGCATGGCCGGCCGAGGTGGTGGATCGGGAGCTCCTGCAGGGCCCTTCATTGAACATAATTCTCTATAGGAGAAAAATAAAACAAGTTACCAAAAAAACCCATAGTTCAATAAATGGCGATTAGATGAATTGTGATGTATATGTACGTGTTCAAGTTTCACTTAGAATCCTTTAATGTCTTCATGGACAGCTCTAAAGCGTGCACTCTAAAACAAATATCTAGATGACAGTTTCGAGATGGAAGTAAATAGGATATTATGATATCGTACACAAGCTTTTAAATAGCGGATAGCGGGATGATAGCGGATTGAGGTCCACATAGAGGAATGCAGATAGTGGCCATATTGGGAACACTATGTCCGTATAGCGGATTTGTAAAACCACATACTAATTTGAGTATACTATATATATAGGCCATTGACAACAAATATGACACTTGAATTTAATAATTATCATTTACTAGTTGAATGCCCGTGCGTTGCCATGGGCCAATAGAGGATTTACCGCAAGGCCATTCAGCTTCAATGCTTCAGTCATTGAGTCATTTGTTACCGCGCTATAAATCCTCCTATGTTTTCTTCAAGTTTGTAAAATTGCCGTAGTCATTCGCATCATCCCTGACCTACATACTAATTTCTATCATCCCTAACCTACAGACAAACAAATGAATATATCATGAGTCGCTCTGCTTCAGCTATTACATTTTCACCTTGCTCCAAATCCACATGCCTTCTGTCTAAGTCTTCAAATTGCCAGAGTCATTCCCATCGTCCCTAACTTCCAATGGCTTGCAGCATTGTCATCCACTCCCTCTAAGTTATGAAAAATTCAACAATCCATAAAAGAATTTAGCAATGCCATAGATCAGAAATAACAAAGTCCTCTCCTTTTTTAGCATTGCATTAGAGCTCAAGGTTAGAATAAAGACTTTGATGATGAGAATTATGTATTTATTCATTACACAATTAATTAAAATATAAGAATTGTGATTGCCTTTTACCGAAAAAGGGTTTCCAACCAACACCGAACACTTATCATTGCTGGTGCGAGTAGCATATCAAGCCCAAAAGAAAAAGAAGAAGAAACAAATACCAAATATAAGAAGTGGGGTATGGTGTTGGGGAATGTAGTAATTTCAAAAAATTTCCTACGCACACGCAAGATCATGGTGATGCATAGCAACAAGAGGGGAGAGTGTTGTCCACGTACTCTCATAGACCGAAAGCGGAAGCGTTAGCACAACGCGGTTGATGTAGTCGTACGTCTTCACGATCCGACCAATCAAGTACTGAACGTACGATACCTCCGAGTTTAGCACACGTTCAGCCTGATGACGTCCCTCGAACTCTAATCTAGCCGAGTGTTGAGGGAGAGTTTTGTCAGCATGACGGCGTGGTGATGATGTTGATGTTCTACCGACGCAGGGCTTCGCCTAAGCACAACTGCAGTAATATCGAGGTGGACTATGGTGGAGGGGGCACCGCACACGGCTAAAAGATAAAACGATCAATTTTTGTGTCTATGGGGTGCCCCCGTGCCCCCGTATATAAAGGAGCAAGGGGGGTGCGGCCGGCCAGGGAGGAGGCGCGCCAGGAGGAGTCCTACTCCCACCGGGAGTAGGACTCCCCCCTTTCCTAGTTGGATTAGGACTTGGGAGAAGGAAAGAGAGAGGGGGAGAAGGAAAGAGGGGGCCGGCCCCCCTTGCCCTAAACCAATTCGGTTTGGGCCTTTGGGGGCGCGCCCCACACTCCCCTTGCTGCCCTCTATTTCCACTAAGGCCCATGTAGGCCCATTAAGCCCCCCCCGGGGGGGGGGGGGGTTCCGGTAACCTCCCGGTACTCCGGTAAAATCCCGATTTCACTCGGAACACTTCCAATATCCAAACATAGGCTTCCAATATATCAATCTTCATGTCTCGACCATTTCGAGACTCCTCATCATGTCCGTGATCACATCCGGAACTCCGAACAACCTTAGGTACATCAAAACATATAAACTCATAATATAACTGTTATCGAAACGTTAAGCATGTGGACCCTACGGGTTCGAGAACTATGTAGACATGACCGAGACACGTCTCCGGTCAATAAACAATAGCGGAACCTGGATGCTCATATTGGCTCCTACATATTCTACAAAGATCTTTATCGGTCAAACCGCATAACAACATACATTGTTCCTTTTGTCATCGGTATGTTACTTGCCCGAGATTCGATCGTCGGTATCTCAATACCTAGTTCAATCTCGTTACTGGCAAGTCTCTTTACTCATTTCGTAACACATCATCCCGCAACTAACTCATTAGTTGCAATGCTTGCAAGGCTTAAGTGATGTGTATTACCGAGCGGGCCCAGAGATACCTCTCCGACAATCGGAGTGACAAATTGTCAGGACCCCGATTCCAAGTCACATCGATCTAGCCGGTAACACCTCATATCACTTTGCGGCCTCATGCACGGTATTCCCACGGGTGTCGCCTTACCATGGCCCAGGACCGTTTGCGCCTTTTGGTTCACGTATATGATAGTGTCGCTAGCATCCATATGATAGAGAACCCGGGCCGACATGACTAGTCGTGAACCCAAAGTGGCACTAACTTACGGGGACAGGCATACATGAATCAACATCGAGCATGTCGGTCAGCAACGTGCGAATCCAGGCTGTAGCACTGGGCTAACAGCACTCCGGGAACCCGGGCTGTAGCAGGCTAGGCAGGACTTCGGATGTCACCGCGTGACATTTCCCCGAAGGGACAGACACAGGAACGAAGTGAAACACATGCCGGCCAGTCAAGTGTTTCGGAGCAGTAGTGCGGGGCTAGCAGGAGTCCGGTGAACCAGGCTGTAGCGGACTACTATGGCTCATGGAAGCACAAGACTACATTCCCCATAAGAGAGGCTACCAAGGATAAACAACTAGGTTGTCGGATCCCACACATACCAAGCATTTCAATCATACACACAATATGCTCGATATGTGTAAATACAACATGCCATCACAACAAAACTCTACAACTCAAAGTATTTATTCATTAGGCTCCGAGGAGCGAGATATTACAAACATGAGTC
Organism: Triticum dicoccoides; assembly: GCF_002162155.2. Taxonomy (NCBI): domain Eukaryota; kingdom Viridiplantae; phylum Streptophyta; class Magnoliopsida; order Poales; family Poaceae; genus Triticum; species Triticum dicoccoides. The sequence goes on along the minus strand of NC_041390.1, from coordinate 42,706,181 downwards.
TCATGACCCAACATACAGAGCATACAATGAACAAGCACATGCGGAAGCTTAACTTGTCTAAGTACAGACAACTACAAACGAAGAAGGCTGAGAAGCCTGACTATCTACAAGACCCTCCCAAGGGTACAAAATCGTAGCTGAGGTAACAAGCTAAGCGTCGAAGTCCAAGCGGAAATACTAGCGAGACTGAAGTCTCTCTGCAAAACATAAATTAAGCAAACGTGAGTACAAATGTACCCATCAAGACTTACATTAGAACTAACTACATATGCATCGGTATCAACAAAGGGGGTGGTGGAGTTTAACTGCAGCAAGCCAACTTTGACTCAGTGGCTAACCTAAACTACGACTTCAAGTAACTCTTTTGAGGTGGCGCACACGAGTCCACAAATTCACCATACCAATACACCACTATGGATCCGCCCCCGTCTCCCTGCGAGAACGCCATCCATAGCACTCACACTTATCTTGCGCATTTTAGAGTATCCACTTTCACTTGTCTATGAACTATGCAAGGGGTCCAAGGTTCCATATCCGAGGAATCCGGCTATTCGAATAGATAATGATAACCCTCCAGGGGTGTACTTCCTCACACACGCTCTTGCCACTTACCACCATGTACACGTCGTGTATCTCGACAACCTTCAAGCGGAAGCCTGGTGAGGGAGTCGGCCACGACCTCACTAATCACACAAGTCTCTCGTCTAGATTTATCGACTATTCGGGTTCCATCCGCAAGGAGATCCGGCCGGGGTGTCGCTCACGGCCCCAAACGATGTGTGCAGGGTTCCCAAGCCCACCATCCGGGTGCCACTTGGTACACCGTGCCACTCTGCCTAGTCTGTCCCAAGCCCACATGTACCGGGTGCCACTTGGTAGACTACTAACACTACCTACAAACACCAGAAACTAGTTGCAACTCCTAGACAGAGATCGAGTTGATTAATAAGTCGAGAGGGGTCGAGTTACCGGAACCCAACGTGTGGTAGTAACTGTTCATGGATCACAAACACAGAACTCAGTTCCTGAGGACGACTGCAATGAGACAACCCACCATGTAATCCTACATGGCCTCTCACCGCTACCTTTACCAAATCGTGTTCACACACTTAGCTCACACACAGTAGGACATGTTCATCACCATTCCAATTCATCCCCGATGAATCAGACCTGACTCAACTCTAAGCAGTAGCAGGCATGACAAACAAGCATGAATGAGTAGGCACATCAGGGCTCAAACAACTCCTACTCATGCTAGTGGGTTTCATCTATTTACTGTGGCAATGACAGGTCATGCAGAGGAAAGGGGTTCAACTACCGCAGCATGTAACAGTTGAATCGTTGTTGTCCTAATGCAGTAAAAGAGAGCAGGAGCGAGAGAGTGGGATTGTATCGGAATGAACAAGGGGGTTTTGCTTGTCTGGCACTTCTGAAGATAGAATAGCTCTTCATCGGTGTCATCGATCACGTCGTCTGAACAACGTCTACTAAGGGGGAACAACACCGGCAAACAGAGAAGAAACACAATCAATGTAATGCACAATATGATGCATGCTCATGACATGGCAATATGATTTGATTTGAGCTAATGCAACTAGCAACATGTTAAATGGAGTTGGTTTGAACCCTAGGTTCAAATTCGAACTCCATATGTGTGGGTTTAAATGCCATTCATTTGATTTGTCCTAAACAGTAGCTATAAGTTGTTCTAACATGCATGAAAATGGTACGGATGGATAGATTGGATTTTTTACATTTTTCATATATAAATTATTTCATTTGTAGTTACGGTTGAATTTCTATGATTTTTGGAAGTTTTGGGCATTTTCTGAAAATAATAAATCATTTAAGATTTATTTAAATTCCAGAAAGGAATTATTGCGTCAGCATCACCTCACAGTGACGTCAGCAGGTCAACGGCTCGGTCCAGGTCAAACCTGACGGCTGGGACCCACATGTCAGTGTAACAACTAACTAACAGAGTAGTTAGTGTTACGTTAGTACTAATCTAGGTTAATTAGGGCCTGGGCCCACTGGTCAGTGTCTAAACTAACTATCAGGGTTAATTAGCACTAATCTAAATCTAACTAAAGATTAACAAAGACGGGCCCGCACGTCAGTGACACAGGGGGTAAACCCGGTCAAACCCAATGCTGGCTGGGTTTGACCCTGCAGTAGGGCCCGCTGTCAGTGGCTATTAGGGTTGCTTAGGTGGCGGGGTTAGCATCTAATGATGACCACGTCGACACTCGCCGGAGCACGGCCGGCGACGTTTGCAGCCGACGGCGGAGGCAGGCCGGAATCGCGGCTCCGGTGTCCATTCGGCGCGCGGATGGGTGCTGAGGGTGGCTGGCCCTCGCGCGCATCTAATGGAACAGGTGGGAGGTCGCGGGATGGACAGAGCTCGCCGGAAGTGAGCTCGCGGTGGCGCCGAAGTTCGGGTGAGTGCGGGGTTGGTGCTGTGGTGCGCGGAAGGGCGATTTAGTGTGTGCGTTAGGCTCCTGGTGGCTTCCCGAGCGCAGTGACGCGCTCCGAATCGAGCTCAAGCGGCTCCAGTGACGGCGGCGACATGGCCGGCGTCAGGGGAAGCTCGGTCACGGCAGCAACACTAGCTAGGGGACGAGCAGAGCAACGTGGTTAGGGGGAGGAGAAAGAGGAGCTCACGGCAGGGTAGGTTAGCGGCCTCGGGGATGCTCTGGACGAGGTGAATTGACAAAGTCGATCTCCGGGCACCGGAGGTGAAGACGACGACGCTCCGGTCGACTGGGGCCTCTTCTGGTCGCGTGCATCAGGTGTGTTGCTCCACAGGGTCGTGGCGGAGCTCGGGGAAGCGGAGAGGGAGCGAGGGAGTGGCTGTGGCCGTGGTGGAGCTCATCGGTGGCGGCGACACGGTTTGGTGAGGTGGGGAACAGCGAGGGAGAGAGAACCAGAGGAGGAGGGGAGAGGCAGAGGGGGTTGCGGGGCGTCTCCAGACGCGTCGGGGCGCCTCAGTGGCAAGCAGGAGGTGGAGCTCGGGCGCGCGCGCTGTCGACACGCCTCTGCCTACTGGCAGAGGTTGAAGACAACCGCTTCAGGCCAGTGGGCTGGGCCGCCAGTGGGCCTGCCAGGTGGGTTGCCAGGTGAGTTCCCTCTCTCTCAGTTTTTGTTTTCTATTTTCTGCTGTTTGTTTTGATCTAAATACCAAATCAATTTGAAACTTCATGAAAATAATTGTGTGAGCTAAATTGTCTTATCCAAAGCCACACAACAATTTTCAGAATTATTGAACATATATTTCTTATATAATAAATATATATCCAATTCAAATAGTTATTGAATTAATTTCAAATGCCCAAAATAAATATTTCCGAGACTCCAAAAATATTGGTTTAAATTTTACCTCTTGCTAATATTTTTACAGAATAACAGGAACATTTCCTTGGACTCATTTGAAAAGATTTTTAATGTTGATTATTTCTGAAGTGATTTCGAGGGTTTCAACTAACCTCAATTCAACTTTCAGAATTTAGACATGATGCATGGATGCCCTCTTATGCAACTATTGCAAACAATTCTAGGGCTGTGACACAAATCCTAATCTCCAAATACGCCAACCCAACAAGTACCTTCGGTGACACCTGTAGAGCACCTTTATAATCACCCAGTTACGTTGTGACATTTGGTAGCACACAAAGTGTTCCTCCAGTAAACGGGAGTTGCATAATCTCATAGTCATAGGAACATGTATGAGTCATGAAGAAAGCAATAGCAACAAACTAAACGATCAAGTGCTAAGCTAACAGAATGGGTCAAGTCAATGACATCATTCTCCTAATGATGTGATCCCGTTAATCAAATGACAACTCTTTGTCTATGGCTAGGAAACATAACCATCTTTGATTAACGAGCTAGTCAAGTAGAGGCATACTAGTGACACTCTGTTTGTCTATGTATTCACACATGTATCATGTTTCTGGTTAATACAATTCTAGCATGAATAATAAACATTTATCATGATATAAGGAAATAAATAATAACTTTATTATTGTCTCTAGGGCATATTTCCTTCATATTCCCACCTGCACTAGAGTCAATAATCTAGTTCACATCTCCATGTGATTTAACACCAATAGTTCACATCACCATGTGATTAACACCCATACTTCACATCATCATGTGACCAACACCCAAAGGGTTTACTAGAGTCAACAATCTAGTTCACATCCTATGTGATTAACTGAAGGAAATATGCCCTAGAGGCAATAATAAAGTTATTATTTATTTCCTTATATCATGATAAAAGTTTATTATTCATGCTAGAATTGTATTAACCGGAAACATAATACATGTGTGAATACATAGACAAACAGAGTGTCACTAGTATGCCTCTACTTGACTAGCTCGTTAATCAAAGATGGTTATGTTTCCTAACCATGGACAAAGAGTTGTCATTTGATTAACGAGATCACATCATTAGTTGAATGATCTGATTGACATGACCCATTCCATTAGCTTAGCATCCGATCGTTTAGTATGTTGCTATTGCTTTCTTCATGACTTATACATGTTCCTATGACTATGAGATTATGCAACTCCCGTGTGCCGGAGGAACACTTTGTGTGCTACCAAACATCACAACGTAACTGGGTGATTAAAAAGGTGCTCGTGTCTCCAAAGGTACATGTTGGGTTGATGTATTTCGAGATTAGGATTTGTCACTCCGATCGTCGGAGAGGTATCTCTGGGCCCTCTCGGTAATGCACATCACTTAAGCCTTGCAAGCATTGCAACTAATGAGTTAGTTGCGGGATGATGTATTACGGAACGAGTAAAGAGACTTGCCGGTAACGAGATTGAACTAGGTATTGGATACCGACGATCGAATCTCGGGCAAGTAACATACCGATGACAAAGGGAACAACGTATGTTGTTATGCAGTCTGACCGATAAAAGATCTTCGTAGAATATGTAGGAACCAATATGGGCATCCAGGTCCCGCTATTGGTTATTGACTGGAGACGTGTCTCAGTCATGTCTACATTGTTCTCGAACCCGTAGGGTCCGCACGCTTAAGGTTTCGATGAGAGTTATATTATGAGTTTATATGTTTTGATGTACCGAAGGTTGTTCGGAGTCCCAGATGAGATCACGGACATGACGAGGAGTCTCGAAATGGCCGAGACATAAAGATTGATATATTGGAAGCCTATGTTTGGATATCGGAAGTGTTCCGGGTGAAATCGGGATTTTACCGGAGTACCGGGAGGTTACCGAAACCCCCGGGAGCTATATGGGACTTAGTGGGCCTTAGTGGAAGAAGAGGAGAGGCGGCCAGGGCTGGGCCGCGCGCCCCTCCCTCCTAGTCCGAATAGGACAAGGAGAGAGGGGGCCGGCGCCCCCCTCCTTCTCTCTCTCTCTTTTCCCACCTCGCGAATCCTATTCCAACTAGGATTGGGGGGGAAGTCCAACTCCCGGAGGGAGTAGGACTCCTCCTGGCGCGCCCTATGATGGCCGGCCGGCCTCCCCCTCTTGAACCTTTATATACGGAGGCAGGGGCACCCCTAGAGACACAAGTTGATCCACGTGATCATATTCTTAGCCGTGTGCGGTGCCCCCTTCCACCATAGTCCTCGATAATATTGTAGCGGTGCTTAGGCGAAGCCCTGCGATAGTAGTACATCAAGATCGTCACCACGCCATCGTGCTGACGGAACTCTTCCCCGACACTTTGCTGGATCGGAGTCCGGGGATCGTCATCGAGCTGAACGTGTGCTAGAACTCGGAGGTGCCGTAGTTTCGGTGCTTGATCGGTCGGGCCGTGGAGACGTACGACTACATCAACCAAACGCTTCCGTTGTCGATCTACAAGGGTACGTATATCACACTCTCCCCTCTCCTTGCTATACATCACCATGATCTTGCGTGTGCATAGGATTTTTTTTGAAATTACTACGTTCCCCAACAGTGGCATCCGAGCCTAGGTTTTATGTGTTGATGTTATATGCACGAGTAGAACACAAGTGAGTTGTGGGCGATATATGTCATACTGCTTACCAGCATGTCATACTTTGGTTCGGCGGTATTGTTGGACGAAGCGGCCCGGACCGACATTACGCATACGCTTACGCGAGACCGGTTCTCCCGACGTGCTTTGCACATAGGTGGCTTGCGGGTGACAGTTTCTCCAACTTTAGTTGAACCAAGTGTGGCTACGCCCGGTCCTTGCGAAGGTTAAAACAGCACCAACTTGACAAACTATCGTTGTGGTTTTGATGCGTAGGTAAGATTGGTTCTTGCTTAAGCCCGTAGCAGCCACGTAAAACCTGCAACAACAAAGTAGAGGACGTCTAACTTGTTTTTGCAGGGCATGTTGTGATGTGATATGGTCAAGACATGAGGCTAAATTTTATTGTATGAGATGATCATGTTTTGTAACCGAGTTATCGGCAACTGGCAGGAGCCATATGGTTGTCGCTTTATTGTATGCAATGCAATCGCGCTGTAATGCTTTACTTTATCACTAAGCGTTAGCGATAGTCGTGGAAGCATAAGATTGGCGAGACGACAACGATACTACGATGGAGATCAAGGTGTCGCGTCAGTGATGATGGTGATCATGACGGTGCTTCGGAGATGGAGATCACAGGCACAAGATGATGATGGCCATATCATATCACTTATATTGATTGCATGTGATGTTTATCTTTTATGCATCTTATCTTGCTTTGATTGACGGTAGCATTATAAGATGATCTCTCACTAAATTATCAAGATAAAAGTGTTCTCCCTGAGTATGCACTGTTGCCAAAGTTCGTCGTGCCCTGACACCACGTGATGATCGGGTGTGATAAGCTCTACGTCCATCTACAACGGGTGCAAGCCAGTTTTGCACACGCAGAATACTCAGGTTAAACTTGACGAGCCTAGCATATGCAGATATGGCCTCGGAACACTGAGATCGAAAGATCGAGCGTGAATCATATAATAGATATGATCAACATAGCGATGTTCACCATTGAAAACTACTCCATTTCACGTGATGATCGGTTATGGTTTAGTTGATTTGGATCACATGATCACTTAGAGGATTAGAGGGATGTCTATCTAAGTGGGAGTTCTTTAAGTAATTTGATTAATTGAACTTAAATTTATCATGAACTTAGTACCTGATAGTATCTTGCTTATGTATGTTTGATTGTAGATAGATGGCCCGTGCTGTTGTTCCGTTGAATTTTAATGCGTTCCTTGAGAAAGCAAAGTTGAAAGATGATGGTAGCAATTACACGGACTGGGTCCGTAACTTGAGGATTATCCTCATTGCTGCACAGAAGAATTACATCCTGGAAGCACCGTTGGGTGCCAGGCCAGCTGCTGGAGCAACACCAGATGTTATGAACGTCTGGCAGAGCAAAGCTGATGACTACTCGATAGTTCAGTGTGCCATGCTTTACGGCTTAGAATCGAGACTTCAACGACGTTTTGAACATCATGGAGCATATGAGATGTTCCAGGAGTTGAAGTTAATATTTCAAGCAAATGCCCGGATTGAGAGATATGAAGTCTCCAATAAGTTCTATAGCTGCAAGATGGAGGAGAACAGTTCTGTCAGTGAGCATATACTCAAAATGTCTGGGTATAATAATCACTTGATTCAGATGGGAGTTAATCTTCCAGATGATTGTGTCATTGACAGAATTCTCCAATCACTGCCACCAAGCTACAAGAGCTTCGTGATGAACTATAATATGCAAGGGATGAATAAGACTATTCCCGAGCTCTTCGCAATGCTGAAAGCTGCGGAGGTAGAAATCAAAAAGGAGCATCAAGTGTTGATGGTCAACAAGACCACTAGTTTCAAGAAAAAGGGCAAAGGGAAGAAGAAGGGGAACTTCAAGAAGAACAGCAAGCAAGTTGCTGCTCAAGAGAAGAAACCCAAGTCTGGACCTAAGCCTGAAACTGAGTGCTTCTACTGCAAGCAGACTGGTCACTGGAAGCGGAACTGCCCCAAGTATTTGGCGGATAAGAAGGATGGCAAGGTGAACAAAGGTATATGTGATATACATGTTATTGATGTGTACCTTACTAGAGCTTGCAGTAGCACCTGGGTATTTGATACTGGTTCTGTTGCTAATATTTGCAACTCGAAACAGGGACTATGGATTAAGCGAACACTGGCAAAGGACCAGGTGACGATGCGCGTAGGAAATGGTTCCAAAGTCGATGTGATCGCGGTCGGCACGCTACCTCTACATCTACCTTCGGGATTAGTATTAGACCTAAATAATTGTTATTTGGTGCCAGCATTGAGCATGAACATTATATCTGGATCTTGTTTAATGCGAGACGGTTATTCATTTAAATCAGAGAATAATGGTTGTTCTATTTATATGAGTAATATCTTTTATGGTCATGCACCTTTGAAGAGTGGTCTGTTTTTGATGAATCTCGATAGTAGTAACACACATATTCATAATGTTGAAGCCAAAAGATGCAGAGTTGATAATGATAGTGCAACTTATTTGTGGCACTGCCGTTTAGGTCATATCGGTATAAAGCGCATGAAGAAACTCCATACTGATGGACTTTTGGAACCACTTGATTATGAATCACTTGGTACTTGCGAACCGTGCCTCATGGGCAAGATGACTAAAACACCGTTCTCCGGTACTATGGAGAGAGCAACAGATTTGTTGGAAATCATACATACAGATGTATGTGGTCCGATGAATATTGAGGCTCGTGGCGGATATCGTTATTTTCTCACCTTCACAGATGACTTAAGCAGATATGGGTATATCTACTTAATGAAACATAAGTCTGAAACATTTGAAAAGTTCAAAGAATTTCAGAGTGAAGTTGAAAATCATCCTAACAAGAAAATAAAGTTTCTACGATCTGATCATGGAGGAGAATATTTGAGTTACGAGTTTGGTGTACATTTGAAACAATGCGGAATAGTTTCGCAACTCATGCCACCCGGAACACCACAGCGTAATGGTGTGTCCGAACGTCGTAATCGTATTTTACTAGATATGGTGCGATCTATGATGTCTCTTACTGATTTACTGCTATCGTTTTAGGGTTATGCTTTAGAGACGGTCGCATTCACGTTAAATAGGGCACCATCAAAATCCGTTGAGACGACGCCTTATGAACTATGGTTTGGCAAGAAACCAAAGTTGTCATTTCTTAAAGTTTGGGGCTGCAATGCTTATGTGAAAAAGCTTCAACCTGATACGCTCGAACCCAAATCGAAGAAATGTGTCTTCATAGGATACCCAAAGGAGACTGTTGGGTACACCTTCTATCACAGATCCGAAGGCAAGACATTCGTTGCTAAGAATGGATCCTTTCTAGAGAAGGAGTTTCTCTCGAAAGAAGTGAGTGGGAGGAAAGTAGAACTTGATGAGGTAACTGTACCTGCTCCCTTATTGGAAAGTAGTACATCACAGAAACCTGTTTCTGCGACACCTACACCAATTAGTGAGGAAGCTAATGATAATGATCATGAAACTTCAGAACAAGATACTACTGAACCTCGTAGATCAACCAGAGTAAGATCCGCGCCAGAGTGGTACGGTAATCCTATTCTGGAAATCATGCTACTAGATCATGATGAACCTACGAACTATGAAGAAGCGATGGTGAGCCCAGATTCCGCAAAATGGCTTGAAGCCATGAAATCTGAGATGGGATCCATGTATGAGAACAAAGTATGGACTTTGGTTGACTTGCCCAATGATCGGCAAGCAATTGAGAATAAATGGATCTTCAAGAAGAAGACTGACGCTGACGGTAATATTACTGTCTACAAAGCTCGACTTGTCGCAAAAGGGTTGCGGCAAGTTCAAGGGGTTGACTATGATGAGACCTTCTCACCCGTAGCGATGCTTAAGTCTATCTGAATCATGTTAGCAATTACCGCATTTTATGATTATGAAATTTGGCAGATGGATGTCAAAACTGCATTCCTGAACGGATTTCTGGAAGAAGAGTTGTATATGATGCAACCGGAAGGTTTTGTCGATCCAAAGGGAGCTAACAAAGTGTGCAAGCTCCAGCGATCCATTTATGGACTGGTGCAAGCCTCTCGGAGTTGGAATAAACGCTTTGATAGTGTGATCAAAGCATTTGGTTTTATACAGACTTTCGGAGAAGCCTGTATTTACAAGAAAGTGAGTGGGAGCTCTGTAGCATTTCTGATATTATATGTGGATGACATATTACTGATTGGAAATGATATAGAATTTCTGGATAGCATAAAGGGATACTTGAATAAGAGTTTTTCAATGAAAGACCTCGGTGAAGCTTCTTACATATTAGGCATAAAAATCTATAGAGATAGATCAAGACGCTTAATTGGACTTTCAAAGCACATACCTTGACAAGATTTTGAAGAAGTTCAAAATGGATCAAGCAAAGAAAGGGTTCTTGCCTGTGTTACAAGGTGTGAAGTTGAGTCAGACTCAATGCCCGACCACTGTAGAAGATAGAGAGAAAATGAAAGATGTTCCCTATGCTTCAGCCATAGGCTCTATCATGTATGCAATGCTGTGTACCAGACCTGATGTGTGCCTTGCTATAAGTCTAGCAGGGAGGTACCAAAGTAATCCAGGAGTGGATCACTGGACAGCGGTCAAGAACATCCTGAAGTACCAGAAAAGGACTAAGGATATATTTCTTGTATATGGAGGTGACAAAGAGCTCATCATAAACGGTTACGTTGATGCAAGCTTTGACACTGATCCGGACGATTCTAAATCGCAAACCGGATAAGTGTTTACATTAAACGGTGGAGCTGTCAGTTGGTGCAGTTCTAAACAAAGCGTCGTGGCGGGATCTACATGTGAAGCGGAGTACATAGCTGCTTCGGAAGCAGCAAACGAAGGAGTCAGGATGAAGGAGTTCATATCCGATCTAGGTATCATACCTAGTGCATCGGGTCCAATGAAAATCTTTTGTGACAATACTGGTGCAATTGCCTTGGCGAAGGAATCCAGATTTCACAAAAGAACCAAGCACATCAAAAGACGCTTCAATTCCATCTGGGATCTAGTCCAGGTGGGAGACATAGAGATTTGCAAGATACATACGAAGCTGAATGTAGCAGACCCGTTGACTAAGCCTCTTCCACGAGCAAAACATGATCAACACCAAAGCTCCATGGGTGTTAGAATCATTACTGTGTAATCTAGATTATTGATTCTAGTGCAAGTGGGAGACTGAAGGAAATATGACCTAGAGGCAATAATAAAGTTATTATTTATTTCCTTATATCATGATAAAAGTTTATTATTCATGCTAGAATTGTATTAACCGGAAACATAATACATGTGTGAATACATAGATAAACAGAGTGTCACTAGTATGCCTCTACTTGACTAGCTCGTTAATCAAAGATGGTTATGTTTCCTAACCATGGACAAAGAGTTGTCATTTGATTAACGGGATCACATCATTAGTTGAATGATCTGATTGACATGATCCATTCCATTAGCTTAGCATCCGATCGTTTAGTATGTTGCTATTGCTTTCTTCATGACTTATACATGTTCCTATGACTATGAGATTATGTAACTCCCGTGTGCCGGAGGAACACTTTGTGTGCTACCAAACGTCACAACATAACTGGGTGATTAAAAAGGTTCTCTACAGGTGTCTCCAAAGGTACATGTTGGGTTGACGTATTTCGAGATTAGGATTTGTCACTCCGATCGTCGGAGAGGTATCTCTGGGCCCTCTCGGTAATGCACATCACTTAAGCCTTGCAAGCATTGCAACTAATGAGTTAGTTGCGGGATGATGTATTACGGAACGAGTAAAGAGACTTACTGGTAACGAGATTGAACTAGGTATTGGATACCGACGATCGAATCTCGGGCAAGTAACATACCGATGACAAAGGGAACAACGTATGTTGTTATGCGGTCTGACCGATAAAAGATCTTCATAGAATATGTAGGAACCAATATGGGCATCTAGGTCCCGCTATTGGTTATTGACCGGAGACGTGTCTCAGTCATGTCTACATTGTTCTCGAACCCATAGGGTCCGCACGCTTAAGGTTTCGATGACAGTTATATTATGAGTTTATACATTTTGATGTACCGAAGGTTGTTCGGAGTCCCAGATGAGATCACGGACATGACGAGGAGTCTCGAAATGGTCGAGACATAAAGATTGATATATTGGAAGCCTATGTTTGGATATCGGAAGTGTTCCGGGTAAAATCGGGGTTTTACCGGAGTACCGGGAGGTTACCAGAACCCCCCGGGAGCTATATAGGCCTTAGTGGGCCTTAGTGGAAGAAGAGGAGAGGCGGCCAGGGCTGGGCCGCGCGCCCCTCCCCCCTAGTACGAATAGGACAAGGAGAGAGGGGGCCAGCGCCCCCTCCTTCTCTTTCTCTCTTTTCCCACCTCACGAATCCTATTCCAACTAGGATTGGGGGGGAAGTCCTACTCCTCCTGGCGCGCCCTATGATGGCCGACCGGCCTCCCCCTCTTGAACCTTTATATACGGAGGCAGGGGCACCCCTAGAGACACAAGTTGATCCACGTGATCATATTCTTAGCCGTGTGCGGTGCCCCCTTCCACCATAGTCCTCGATAATATTGTAGCGGTGCTTAGGCGAAGCCCTGCGATAGTAGTACATCAAGATCGTCACCACGCCGTCGTGCTGACGGAACTCTTCCCCGACACTTTGCTGGATCGGAGTCCGGGGATCGTCATCGAGCTGAACGTGTGCTAGAACTCGGAGGTGCCGTAGTTTCGGTGCTTGATCGGTCGGGCCGTGGAGATGTACGACTACATCAACCAAACGCTTCTGTTGGTCGATCTACAAGGGTACGTAGATCACACTCTCCTCTCTCGTTGCTATGCATCACCATGATCTTGCGTGTGCGTAGGAATTTTTTTTAAATTACTACGTTCCCCAACATTAACACCCAAAGAGTACTAAGGTGTGATCATGTTTTGCTTGTGAGAGAAGTTTAGTCTACGGGTCTGCGACATTCAGATCCGTATGTATTTTGCAAATTTCTGTGTCAACAATGCTCTGCACGGAGCTATTCTAGCTAATTGCTCCCACTTTCAAAATGTATCCAGATTGAGACTTAGAGTCATCTAGATCAGTATCAAAATTTGCATCGACGTAACCCTTTACGATGAACCTTTGTCACCTCCATAATCGAGAAACATATCCTTATTCCACTAAGGATAATTTTGACCGTTGTCCAGTGATCTACTCCTAGATCACTATTGTACTCCCTTTCCAAAAAACAGTGTAGGTTATACAATAGATCTGGTACACAGCATGGCATACTTTATAGAACCTATGGCTGAGGCATAGGGAATGACTTTCATTCTCTTTCTATCTTCTGTCGTGGTCGGGCTTTGAGTCTTACTCAATTTCACACCTTGTAACATAGGCAAGAACTCTTTCTTTGACTGTTCCATTTTGAACTACTTCAAAATCTTGTCAAGGTATGTACTCATTGAAAAAACTTATCAATCATCTTGATCTATCTCTATAGATCTTGATGCTCAATATGTAAGCAGCTTCACCGAGGTCTTTCTTTGAAAAACTCCTTTCTGCTTTGCAGAATAATTCTACATCATTTCTGATCAACAATATGTCATTTACATATACTTATCAGAAATGTTGTAGTGCTCCCACTCACTTTCTTGTAAATACAGGCTTCACCGCAAGTCTATATAAAACTATATGCTTTGATCAACTTATCAAAGCATATATTCCAACTTCGAGATGCTTGCACCAGTCCATAGATGGATCGCTGGAGCTTGCATATTTTGTTAGCACCTTTAGGATTGACAAAGTTGCATCATATACAACTCTTTCTTTAATAAATCCTTTAAGGAATGCAGTTTTGTTTATCCATCTGCCAGATTTCATAAAATGCGGCAATTTGCTAACATGATTTGGACAGACTTAAGCATCGCTACGAGTGAGAAAATCTCATCATAGTCAACACCTTGAACTTTGTCAAAAACCTTTTTCGACAAGTCTAGCTTTGTAGATAGTAACACTACTATCAGCGTCCGTCTTCCTCTTGAAGATCCATTTATTTTCTATAGCTTGCCGATCAACAGGCAAGTCAACCAAAGTCCACACTTTGTTCTCATACATGGATCCCATCTCAGATTTCATGGCCTCAAGCCATTTCCCGGAATCTGGGCTCATCATCGCTTCCTCATAGTTCGTAGGTTCGTCATGGTCAATTAACATGACCTCCAGAAAAGGATTACCGTACCACTATGGTGCGGATCTCACTCTGGTTGACCTATGAGGTTCGGTAGTAACTTGATCTGAAGTTACATGATCATCATCATTAGCTTCCTCACTGATTGGTGTAGGAGTCACAGAAACAGATTTATGTGATGAACTACTTTCTAATAAGAGAGCAGGTACAATTACCTCATCAAGTTCTACTTTCCTCCCACTCACTTCTTTTGAGAGAAACTCCTTCTCTACAAAGGATTCATTCTCAGCAACAAATATCTTGCCTTCGGATTTGTGATAGAAGGTGTACCCAACAGTTACTTTTGGGTATCCTATGACGATGCACTTCTCCGACTTGGGTTTGAGCTTATCAAGATGAAACTTTTTCACATAAGCATTGCAACCCCACACTTTAAGAAACGACAGCTTATGTTTCTTGCTAAACCACAGTTCATACGGTGTCGTCTCAACGGATTTATATGGTGATCCTTTTTAATGTGAATGCAGTTGTCTCTAATGCATAACCCCAAAACGATAGTGGTAAACCAGTAAGAGACATCATAGATCGCACCATATCTAGTAAAGCACGATTACGACATTCAGACACACCATTACGCTGTGGTGTTCCAGGTGGCATGAGTTTGTGAAACTATTCCACATTGTTTTAATTGAAGACCAAACTCGTAACTTAAATATTTGCCTCTGCGGTCAGATCGTAGAAACTTTATTTTCTTGTTATGATGATTTTCCACTTCACTCTGAAATTCTTTGAACTTTTCAAATGTTTTAGACTTATGTTTCATCAAGTAGATATACCCATATCTGCTCAAATCATCTGTGAAGGTCAGAAAATAACGATACCCGCCACGAGCCTCAACACTCATTGGACTGCATACATCAGTATGTATTATTTCCAACAAGTTTGTTGCTTGCTCCATTGTTCCGGAGAACATAGTCTTAATCATCTTGCCCATGAGGCATGGTTCGCAAGCATCAATTGATTCATAATCAAGTGATTCCAAAAGCCCATCAGCATGGAGTTGTTTTTCATGCGCTTTATACCAATATGACCCAAACGGTAGTGCCACAAATAAGTTGCACTATCATTATTAACTTTGCATCTTTTGGCTTCAATATTATGAATATGTGTATCACTACGATCGAGATCCAACAAACCAATTTCATTGGGTGTATAACCAAAGAAGGTTTTATTCATGTAAACAGAACAACAATTATTCTCTGATTTTAAATGAATAACTGTATTGCAGTAAACATGATCAAATCATATTCACGCTCAACGCAAACGCCAAATAACATTTATTTAGGTTTAACACTAATCTCGAAAGTATAGGGAGTGTACGATGATGATCATATCAATCTTGGAATCACTTCCAACACACATCGTTACTTCACCCTTAACTAGTCTCTATTTATTCTGTAATAACTCCTGTTTCGAGTTACTAATTTTTAGCAACCCAACAAGTATCAAATACCCAAGGGCTACTCTAAATACTAGTAAGGTACACATGAATAACTTGTATATCAAATATACCCTTGTTCACTTTGCCAACCTTCTTATCCAGTAAATATTCAGGGCATTTCCGCTTCCAATGACCAGTCCCTTTGCAGTAGAAGCACTTAGTCTCAGGCTTAGGTCCAGACTTGGGCTTCTTCACTTGAGCAGCAACTTGCTTGCCGTTCTTCTTGAAGTTCCCTTTCTTTCCCTTTGCCCTTTTCTTGAAACTGGTGGTCTTGTTAATCATCAACACTTGATGCTCTTTCTTGATTTCTACCTTCATCGATTTCATCATCATGAAAAGCTCGGGAATCATTTACGTCATCCCTTGCATACTATAGTTCATCATGAAGTTCTACTAACTTGGTGATGGTGACTAGAGAATTCTGTCAATCACTATTTTATTTGGAAGATTAACTCCCACTTGATTCAAGCGATTGTAGTACCTAGACAATCTGAGCACATGCTCACTTCTTGAGCTATTCTCCTCCATCTTTTAGCTATAGAACTTGTTGGAGACTTCATATCTCTCAACTCGGGTATTTTCTTGAAATATTAATTTCAACTCCTGGAACATCTCATATGGTCCATGACGTTCAAAACATCTTTGAAATCCCGATTCTAAACTATTAAGCATGGTGCACTAAACTATCAAGTAGTCAATATATTGAGCTAGCCAAATGTTCATAACGTCTGCATCTGCTCCTGCAATAGGTCAGTCACCTAGCGGTGCATCAAGGACATAATTCTTCTTTGTAGCAATGAGGATAAACCTCAGATCACGGACCCAGTCCGCATCATTGCTACCATCATCTTTCAACTTAGTTTTCTCTAGGAACACATATAAAACATAGGGAAGCAATAACGCGAGCTATTGATCTACAACATAGATATGCAAATACTATCAGGACTAAGTTCATGATAAATTAAAGTTCAATTAATCATATTACTTAAGAACTCCCACTTAGATAGACATCCCTCTAATCATCTAAGTGATCACGTGATCCATATCAACTAAACCATAACCGATCATCACGTGAAATGGAGTAGTTTTCAATGGTGAACATCATTATGTTGATCATATCTACTATATGATTCACGCTCGACCTTTTGGTCTCCAGTGTTCCGAGGCCATATCTGCATATGCTAGGCTCGTCAAGTTTAACCCAAGTGTTTCTGCGTGTGCAAAACTGGCTTGCACCCGTTGTAGATGGACGTAGAGCTTATCACACCCGATCATCACGTGGTGTCTGGGCACGACGAACTTTGGCAACGGTGCATACTCAGGGAGAACACTTTTATCTTGAAATTTAGTGAGAGATCATCTTATAATGCTACCGTCATAACTAAGTAATGTAAGATGTATAAAAGATAAACATCACATGCAATCAAAATATGTGACATGATATGGCCATCATCATCTTGTGCCTTTGATCTCTATCTCCAAAGCATCGTCATGATCTCCATCGTCACCGGCATGACACCATGATATCCATCATCTTGATCTATATCAATGTGTCGTCACATGGTCGTCTCGCCAACTATTGCTCTTGCAACTATTGCTATCGCATAGCGATAAAGTAAAGCAATTATTTGGCACTTGCATCTTATGCAATAAAGAGACAACTATAAGGCTTCTGCCAATTGCCGATAACTTCAACAAAACATGATCATCTCATACAACAACTTATATCTCATCACGTCTTGACCATATCACATCACAACATGCCCTGCAAAAACAAGTTAGACGTCCTCTACTTTGTTGTTGCAAGTTTTATGTGTCTGCTACGGGCTAAGCAAAAACCGTTCTTACCTACGCATCAAAACCACAACGATAGTTTGTCAAGTTAGTGCTGTTTTAACCTTCTCAAGGACCGGGCTAGCCATACTCGGTTCAACTAAAGTTGGAGAAACTGACACCCGACAGCCACCTGTGTGCAAAGCACGTCGGTAGAACCAGTCTCGCGTAAGCGTACGCGTAATGTCGGTCCGGGCCGCTTCATCCAACAATACCGCCGAACCAAAGTATGACATGCTGGTAAGCAGTATGACTTGTATCGCCCACAACTCACTTGTGTTCAACTCGTGCATATAACATCAACGCATAAAACCTGGCTCGGATGCCACTGTTGAGGAACGTGGTAATTTCAAAACATTTCCTACGCACATGCAAGATCATGGTGATGCATAGCAACGAGAGAGGAGAGTGTTGTCCATGTACCCTCGTAGACCGAAAGCGGAAGCATTAGCACAACGCCGTTGATGTAGTCGTACATCTTCATGATCCGACCGATCAAGTACCGAATGTACGGCACCTCCGAGTTCAGCACACGTTCAGCCCGATGAAGTCCCTCGAACCCGATCCAGCCGAGTGTTGAGGGAGAGTTTCGTCAGCACGACAGCGTGGTGATGATGTTGATGTTCTACCGACGCAGGGCTTCGCCTAAGCACCACTGCAGTAATATCGAGGTGGACTATGGTGGAAGGGGGCACCGCACACGGCTAAAAGATCAAACGATCAATTGTTGTGTCTATGGGGTGCCCCCTGCCCCCGTATATAAAGGATCGAGGGGGGGGGGTGCGGCCGGCCAGGGAGGAGGCGCGCCAGGAGGAGTCCTACTCCCACCGGGAGTAGGACTCCTCCCTTTCCTAGTTGGATTATGACTTGGGAGAAGGAAAGAGAGAGGGGGAGAAGGAAAGAGGGGGGCCGGCCCCCTTGCCCTAAACCAATTTGGTTTGGGCCTTGGGGGGCGCACCCCACACTCCCCTTGCTGCCCTCTATTTCCACTAAGGCCCATGTAGGCCCATTAAGCCCCCGGGGGGTTCCGGTAACCTCCCGGTACTTTGGTAAAATCCCGATTTCACCCGAAACACTTCCGATATCCAAACATAGGCTTCCAATATATCAATCTTCATGTCTCGACCATTTCGAGACGCCTCGTCATGTCCGTGATCACATCCGGAACTCCGAACAACCCTCGGTACATCAAAACATATAAACTCATAATATAACTGTCATCGAAACGTTAAGCGTGCTGACCCTACGGGTTCGAGAACTATGTAGACATGACCAAGACACGTCTCCGGTCAATAACCAATAACGGAACCTGGATGCTCATATTGGCTCCTACATATTCTACGAAGATCTTTATCGATCAAACCGCATAACAACATACGTTGTTCCTTTTGTCATCGGTATGTTACTTGCCTGAGATTCGATCGTCGGTATCTCAATACCTAGTTCAATCTCGTTACTGGCAAGTCTCTTTACTCGTTCCGTAACACATCATCCCGCAACTAACTCATTAGTTGGAATGCTTGCAAAGCTTAAGTGATGTGTATTACCGACTGGGCCCAGAGATACCTCTCCGACAATCGAAGTGGCAAATCCTAATCTCGAAATAAGCCAACCCAACAAGTACCTTCGGAGACACCTGTAGAGCACCTTTATAATCACCCAGTTACGTTGTGACGTTTGGTAGCACACAAAGTATTCCTCTGGTAAACAGGAGTTGCATAATCTCATAGTCATAGGAACATGTATAAGTCATGAAGAAAGCAATAGCAACAAACTAAACGATCAAGTGCTAAGCTAACAGAATGGGTCAAGTCAATCATATCATTCTCCTAATGATGTGATCCCGTTAATCAAATGACAACTCTTTGTCTATGGCTAGGAAACGTAATCATCTTTGATCAACGAGCTAGTCAAGTAGAGGCATACTAGTGACACTCTGTTTGTCTATGTATTTACACATGTATCATGTTTCTGGTTAATACAATTCTAGCATGAATAATAAACATTTATCATGATATAAGGAAATAAATAATAACTTTATTATTGCCTCTAGGGCATATTTCCTTCATGTGGCTACCACCGACACCTTCCAGGAAGGAATGGTGGCACCCACCGATGTCACCGCATCAGAGCCGGACAAACCAGCAAGGATTTCTCCCGCACTCCAAACCGCATTGCCCAAGCAGAGCCGACCAACCAAACCACCGCCCAACACCATGCGCCATCATGGTTGCACCACCACCCACACTGTCTCACTATGAGTACCACCACGAGGCCAAGAACTGAAGAGCAGTGCTAAGCGATGATAGCAGTAGCACCGAAGCCGAGCGGGAGGGAACTACCTCCACCGCAGTCGTGCGAGAGCTCGCGCCTCCGGCACAGTCGCGGTCACTGTCCGAACACGGTAGCAGGGCATACCAGGCCACCCTTTGCCCGGCCAGGCCCGAAGCGGGCCCGTTAAGCCCCGCCGGCCACGCTGCAGCAGGCCGGCGTTGTCGCCGCCAGCACCCAGCCAATTCCCCGCCTCCCGGAAGCCACGCTGCAGACCCGCCCCGCCGCCAGCTCGCCCAGGCCCAGATGTGTCCCGAAGGGCCCAGATCTGGGCCGAAGCCACCGCCACGCCACCCTGCCGCCAACAACGACGCCGCCGCCCAGCCGCCCGCCCACACTGCACCTGGGAATCCCGTCGCCACCCGGACCGTCGCCGCCTAGGAGCACCCCGGTGCAGCCCCGCCCCGCGCCGGAGAGCCATCGGGGGGAAGGTCAGGGGCCGCCGCCACCAGCGTCAGCGTCCCTGAGGCCAGTCTGGCCGGGAGCGCCAGCAACGCCGGCGAGGAGGGAGGGAAGAGGGGGGGGGCTGGAGGAGAGGGAGGCCGACGTGGCCGGTCGCCCGCGGGGGCGACACTGTCACGAGAGGGAGGGAGTGACTTCACCCCGTAGGAAATTTCTACATTATTAATAGAAGGATGTTGACCTCAGGCTGTCCATGAAGAAGCACATCAATGTCAAGCTATTATCTGATCTTAGCAACTTTGCTAATTTCCTACTTAATGGCACTAGTGTGCTCCTCCTCAGAGAACATGAACTCTTTTTTATTTTTCAGTGTTAGAAAAAATATAACTACCAACAAAACAACCATCCTCTTCTTCCCGACACAAGAGCTACACAAATCTGACAAGAAACTAAAACTCTTGCATTGATCAGTAATGGTGGTTACAGCCTAATGGGTTTTTATACAGGACTTAAGACAATTGCAATTTCATTAATTTGAAAAAATAATCACATATAAAATAATTACTTTCCTATGGACCGCTCAGAATATAATGGCGATAGTCGATGCTTACCACTCACACGCCCACTTGCCCTACTTAGAACCTGGACTAGCTGGCAGACTGGTATCTGGATGGTTTTCGCTCCACGCTTGCCATGTACAAATGATGTATATATGTTTCCATCTTGTAATATTGGATGGGTGGTTGATACACTTTTCAGTTTTGACATGTGCAATGTTCATGCAACTGACTCCGGTAAGAAACATATTTGACTTACGGTTTTAACTTTTAATAGAAACGAACACCAAAACTAGAATTGTACGGCTAACTGATTTTTTTTGGCACAAACCATATATACACGTAGCAATAGAGATTCAGATCCAAGTTGTTGCCTTGAACATAATCTTTGATGGGCTCGCACCTCTTGACCATCTACATCTTGACAGAACTTGTTCATAAGGTGGAAGGCTGCAGCTACTTCTGGAATTGAACACTGAACACCTAATAATTTGTGCAATAAGAGTCCAGTATTTTGTTGTTTTGCCAGAAGTACAACTTGTGGAATTGCTAAGTTGAACGGCTGGCAACATACCTGACTTGTCATTTCAAAATTCTTGTGATCTTGATCGAAACGGTAGGTACCAACCAACATCACGTAAAGGAAGGCCCCACATCGACA
Organism: Triticum dicoccoides; assembly: GCF_002162155.2. Taxonomy (NCBI): domain Eukaryota; kingdom Viridiplantae; phylum Streptophyta; class Magnoliopsida; order Poales; family Poaceae; genus Triticum; species Triticum dicoccoides. Next base: position 42,684,698 of record NC_041390.1, on the reverse strand, counting down.
CATCATCTGTTGGCATACAAAGACAAATTAGTAGTGCTTCAGCAAATAAAACATAAAATATATAAACGGTTGCGCCTAAATGCTATGCACCACCCATGACAACAAAAGGTGGATGTAAGATTCAGAAAGCAAGTAAAGCTTGGCCTAGCAAAATGAAATAATCAGGCAACATATGGCAGAGTACGCACAAGACAGTTTAAAGCACAAAGAGAATGGATTATACCTTGCGACCATATTGATGAGAAATATATGCCAGAGTCCCAACAGTTGATGTTGGTTCGGAATGATGAACCCATGTGGAAGCCCATTAACATACAGTTGCAACATATACACTTTTCAGTTAACCTTCGGTAATTATTTTGCTAATAGTGGAACCCGATCCATTGATTGGATCATAAGGAAAAAAGAAAAATAAATAAATTATTTTGCTGGTTCACTCTTGCTCACGATAGTCACGATTCTTCAAAACAAATGTCTGCATTCACATGAGAGCTAAACACTACAACCCTGTGTGTATGCAAATATTTATTTTCTTCTCACGTTCGCCCCAGCTAACCATGTCATACTAATGCACATCCATGGTGGCAAGAAGAAACGATATTCATATTAGCAAGGTCATGAATAGACATGCATGTGGTGTCCTTCAACATCTTTAGCCATGTTTCCATCAGAACAGGGAATAACAACATCACCTATGACAGAAACAAGATAGTCCAGGGCTGCCATTTGGGTCGAGTATTTTTTGGGAGAGGTTTAGTTCACCGTCAGATAAATAGCATCCATGTGCATATAGATTATGTTAGGAAACTTTGTATTCGATGCAGTTAATCTTTTTCACCATCATAGATTTCACCTGTAGCAATATATATCTGAGTGTGCCTGGGAAACAAGAGGTTTCATCACTAATGTTGTTCTTCTACAGGTGTAAGTACAGTGTGTTGCTACGGAAGAAAGAAAAATCGAATCGCAATGACAAATTAATTGGCTTTGCTCTCTGGCTGTGTTACGCAAAAGGTTCTGACTGTATTAACACAGCATGCTCCTGACATGATAAAATTGGTTAGAAGCCCTCCAATTGATCATTGAAAATCTCCTATTTGAAGATGTCAAGTCGTATGTATTTGGAATTCTTGCTCTCTTTCTCCACTCCCAAAATATTACTGCATGCAGGCCAAGTTATTGTGGGGATTAATGCTAGCCTTGGTTTCCTCTGATTCAAAGACTCAAACTCTTAAGGATTACCGTGCACTTTGGATTCAGAACCAACAAGGCTACATGGAGAATCGCCAACAAGATCCAAACTGAAAGCTTCCTGGCATACCACTGACCACCACCAAAATTTACCCAATCTTATAATGGAGAGCACAATTTATTAGTGGAGTGGATTTGGATGTGCCACTGATACGTGAACCCCATAGTCACAATCACCACCAATGGTTGTTGCGATTCTACAGGGAACAAGCGAATCAACCTGTGGTTGAGTTGGTTAGGTGGACAATGGTATCCCCAAGCCACCGGGGTTCAAACCCTGGTGCTCGCATTATTCCTGGATTTATTTCAGGATTTTCGGCGATATGCTTTCAGTGGGAGGAGACGTTCCCGTCGACGACGAGGCGCCTACGGTGACTTCGTAAATCTCAAGATGATATGCCGGCTCAGTCTTTCGGAGGTGCTCATAGGGATAGAGTGTGCGTGTGTGCGTTCATAGGGGTGAGTGTATGCGCGTGTATATGAGCGCTTGTGTCTGTACTGATGCTCAAAAAAAAGATTCTACAAGGAACAAGCAAGAGAGCAATCATGTGAACAAGCAGGAGATCGAGCAATCGTGTGAACAAGCACGGGAGCAATCACGTAAGGTACGATCCTATGATCGTTACTTACTTTTGGTGCCATCAGCTTGCTCTCTGACCATTGTGGCCCTCGCCATCGCGTCGTGCATCATCTTGAACCCGCGCCCCTCCAGAACTTCTCTGTGTCAAACTGAAGGCCTTCACAATGGTCAACGGGTCCCTGCAAGCCGGCGATGGTGGTGGCGTATGTTGATGTCTTCTCGTTCGCCATTGTCGCCGCATGCAGCACTGGAAGATGGGTCGGCGCCGCCATCAGATGGGCTCAGTAAGGGGATCAACCCAGGCTGTTGCGGTGGCACAGACGAGCAGATTGTACAATGGCGGCGTGCATGGGCTGCTCGACGGTGACCGAGATGAGCGTCGCACGGCGATGGAGATGGGTAGTTCATCGGGGCAGACGAGTGTGGGGGCGGGGGCGGTGGCGGGGCGATTTTTCTCACGAGATTGAGAAGAGGGATCGGGAGCCAGAGGTGGGCGAGACTAGAGGACGGGGGACGTGGGACGGAAGTGGGTCGTGGTTTTCCCTTTTTTTTTGCTAAATCGCGTGAAGGAAGGCTGCGAGGGAACGTGGGACTGCTCCTGCGATCTTTTCTAGCGCACGGTCGTACGAGGGAAGATAGAACCATCACGACGTTTGATCCAGCTTTAATAGCAGAGATTTGTAGAGTTTAACCGTGATTGATTCTTTTACGTAAAGTCATTACTAAATAACTTGCCCCCGCATAGAAAGTTCTGATCCGTTCAAATTTTTTCCGTTGTGTGAGAAATGAGGCGAAAATAAACCAGTGAGAGAGGGTGCACTAGTAGAAAAAGGGCCTATTGTCCGGGTTCGTAAGGGCCTTTTGTCCCGGTTCCTGAACCGGGAGTAAAGGGTCGGTACTAATGCCTTGTCCCTTTAGTCCCGGTTCAATCCAGAACCGGGACAGATGGGTCTCCACGTGGCCTGTGCGCGGAGCCCAGGCAGGAGGGCCTTTGGTCCTGGTTGATGGCACCAACCGGGACCAATAGGCATTCACGCGTCAGCATTTCTGTGGTTGGGGTTTTTGTTTTTTT
>NC_041390.1:42675905-42681361 GCF_002162155.2 Triticum dicoccoides | reverse complement strand
GTTTGGGGGTTTTGGGGGGTTAATTTAGGTATTTCATATATTGTGTTAGCTAGCTATAATTAATAGAGAGAAGTGTCATCTCTTATGTCCGTGCTTGGTCGACGCTACGTACTATACATACGTATAGAGAGGACTAGACACGCTAGCTAGCTAGTAAGCAAACGAAGGAAACAGAAGATCGTCAACATATATGCATACAGAGAGAAGTGATATCGACCACCTCTCCTTCTCTGAGAGATTGGTCGAACAACAAGTTCTCGTATATTTATCCGACACTACCGGCTACATATATACAATAATTATCTCTTACAAATATAATCTCCTAACATACGGACGCATGGTCCACATAGTATTCTCCGTCTTCAGTGATCACGTGGTCAAGAAAGAATGCCGCCAATTCCTCTTGAATTGCTCGCATGCGAGCTGGTGCTAGGAGTTCATCCCGCTTCTGAAACATCTAATTTGAAGAAGGGGGTCAATACATATATATATATATATATATATGAATGAATGAAACTCAACACAAATGATGGTAATAAAATAAAATTGTGAATGTTGTTATTTACGCACTTCATATTGTTCTTCAGAGTAGCCCCGCTCACAGGTCGTGTGGCGGATGGACTCGCAAACGTAGTATCCACAGAAATCATTCCCTTGTTCCTGCCACAACCACTTTACAAGAAATAGAGGTCAATCAAACTGATAAGCAAGAATGCCAAATGGTATTGATGAAACTAGCGCTTGAATCACTAGGAGATGCGCGGAACATGCTACTATAGTACTTACTTTTGGGTGTCTAAATTGCAGCTTCTTCGACAGTCCCGGAGCTTTTTTGGTGAATTTTCTCCAAACCCTGCCAGACAAAGAAAACAATTACTTGATATATCAGGAAATGAACAAAGTTGCTAATATGGTGGATAATGATGGATTTAACTTACTTCTCGAGCATTTGAGTCATGTCCGCATAGTCCTGGGGATCTTTTCGTCTCGAGTCTAAGACGGTTACTAATCCCTGCTCAAGCTTAATCTCTAGGAGAATATAGTGGAAACTGCACACACATGCATAACTCATCAATTACATTACTATAACCTTGACTAATATATAAGGGAAATCGAATATGCACAAGACAGTAACACTCACTTGAAGTTGTAAGGAAAGAGTATTATATCTTTGTTTTCATTTATTACCAACGATCGTAGCAAGTTGGCCTCGGTATCTGTGACATGAAATTTAACCTGAGTTGCATCTATGAGATTTGTGTTAATGAACCCAATATCACCGATTTGTCTTTTCTTCAATTCGACGATCTTCAATCTGCATAATATAGTGAGGATAATTATAAATACATGCAATGAAAGAGCTGAGCTATATAGAGAGACTTAATGACAGAAGTAGTACTACTTACAGACAGTAGCAGGTGACCGTTGCTTTATCGAGGGCCAATTGATTGAAAAACTGAAAGAACTCCTCAAATGGAACAGGCAACAGTCAATTCCAACGAGGTCATGCTCCTTTTTAACTCTCACATACAAAGTACTCCTCCCCCAGACTCTCTGTAGATTTTCAAGTACCAATCATGCAATCTTCGCGTCATCGTTGATAGAGATCTTTCATCTTTGACGAGAGGCTTCCCGTACTCGTATCTTTGTATCTGCACCTCCATGAAATCATAATGTACATCGTCGGGCAGGTAGTCTCCAATATTGCTATAACCGGGCACCATCCTCGGATCTTTAGCGACGATGTCGCTAGGCACCTTGAGCGGGGGGCACGATTGCTTCACTTGTTCGCCGAGCTGGGCAATTTGTTTTCTAGCTCGTCGTTCTTTCAGCCTTTGATCACTGACAGTACTTCCCGACCGCTACGCTTCGGCAAATTCCTTTCCAATAATGCGCTCATAGTTGCCTTTCGGCGGAGACTTGGGTGGTTTTGTCAGGGCAGCCAGAGTGCTCTTCGCTTTCACCGGATCTACCTTCTCCTCCGGAGGTGGATGTTTCTTTGCTTTCACCCCTTCAAAGAAGTTCCTAACTTCTTCTCGCGCGATCTCGGCGTTCTCCTCCGGGGTCCTCTCGTATGGTAACTTCTCTGGAGTCTTCAGAGAAGGACCGAATCTGTATGTCCTCCCGCCTCTGGCTGTACTGCTAGATGCCGGTAGAGCAGACGGAGCGGTTGTCTTATTTACTTGCTTACGAGGCGGAGGAGAAGGACTACGACGCGCCGGAGCAGCCGGAGCGGCGGCAGGTCTCTTCCGCCCTTGCTGACGAGGCGGAGAAGGAGGAGGCTGGCTGCTCGGGCGCGCCGGCGCAGGCGGAGAAGGAGGCGGAGTGCCGCCACGCGCCAGAGAAGGAGCCGGCCGAGTGCCCTGATCGTCACTCGCCGGAGGAGAAGGTGGTGGAGGAGGCGGAGTGCCCTGACTCGCCGGAGGAGGAGGAGGAGGCGGAGGCGTCCAGTTCGGAAGGTTGATGAGCTCCTTCCGGCATAGGCATGGAGTCTTTAGAGCAGAACCCAGCCGAGTCTCCCCTTCACCGGTAGGGTGGTCAAGCTGGAGGTCCTCAAATCCCTCCGTTATTTCATCCACCATCACCCTAGCATATCCTTCTGGAATCGGCCAGCAGTGAAAAGTTGTGCCGGGTTCAGTAGGAAAAACAGAGCCAACAACCGCCTTGACCTTCGTATTAATCCATTGCGTCATAAGGTGGCAATTTCGAGACTCCATGATAGCATCCACGGGATAGCTGGCAGGAGCCGTCAAGACATGCTCCGGCTGAAGCAGCTCGGTGGAAGCCACACTGCTTCTCCGCTGAGATGGCGGGGTAGCTTCGGGGGAAGCTTCGGCAGTTCGTTTGCTGCGATTTGCTTCTCGTTCCTCTATCGCATGTACCCTAGCGTGCAGCGCCTGTAGTTGGGTCTGATCCACTTTCTTCCTCTTCTCATGGCATTCGTAACCGCCTGCATCCAGAAACCCAGCCTTCCACGGAATGGAGCCTGGTGTGCCTCGTGTCCGTCCAGGGTGCTCAGGATTCCCGAGGGCCATTGTGAGCTCGTCGTTCTCTCTGTCTGGAACGAACGTCCCTTGCTGCGCTGCTTCGATATAGTGCTTAAGCCTCTTGACTGGTATTTCCATTTGCTCGCCCGTCCAAATGCACTTCCCTGATACAGGGTCCAAGTTTCTGCCAGCCCCGAAGAAGCAAGTCCGGCAACGGTCTGACCAGTTAATTGGCTCTAGTTCGACCCCTTTATCAACCAGATCATTCTTAGTCTTGGCCCACTTAGGCCGGGCTACGAGGTAGCCACCTGACCCCGTGCGATGGTGATGCTTCTTCTTCGCAGCATTTTGCTTGTTTGTGGCCGACATCTTCTTACTCTTTTTCGATGTCTTGTGGGCGACAAATGCGGGCCAGTGATCTCTGATCTTCTCATATCTGCCCTTGAATTCTGGTGTCTCTTTGTTCTTGACAAACTTATTCAGCTCTTTCTTCCACCTCCTGAATAGTTCTGCCATCCTCTTAAGAGCAAAAGACTTGATTAATTGCTCTTTAACTGGCTTCTCCGGATCATCCTCTGCCGGTAGGGTGAAATTTGACTTCAGCTCAGTCCAAAGATCATTTTTCTGCATATCATTGACATAAGACACCTCAGGGTCTTCTGTAGCCGGCTTTAACCATTGCTGGATGCTGATCGGGATCTTGTCCCTAACCAGAACCCCGCACTGAGCAACAAATGCGCTATTTGTCCAGAGGGGTTCAATCGATTGGCTGCCGAGCGCGATTGCTATGATCTCGACCTTTCATCCGAGCTCAACTTTCTCTTCGGGCCTCGTCTCTTTACCGAAGTTGGGCTCGATCCGGAGGGCCAGAAAAAAGAACAAAGACTTAATTAATATGTGTACATACCAAAACAATGAATGCATCAATTAGCTAGTTAGCACAAGCTTAACTAATATATATACCTGGCCGGACTCAGTTCGGTCACCGGAGACGTCATCACGGTCTCCTTCTTGCACCGGCATTGGGTCACCGGAGCCGTCCTCACGGTCTCCTTCTTGCACCGGCATTAGGTCACCGGAGCCACCATAATCATAGCCAGCTGCTTCCAGACCATCGGTGTCATTGAGAAACAACGAGCAGACGGCATCACTTCCTCGTGCGATTATGTCCCCCAACAACTCTTCTTGTACTTCGTCTCGAGCGGTGTCCATAGTTTCTACAAATATTTACAACATGGCAATTATTATTCAAACATGACAGATGGATATATTAGTGGCAAATGTAGAACTAATATTAATTAGTGGCCTCGACGCTGCTTCTCTAGGGTTTGGGGTGGCCTCGACGCTGCTTCTTTGGGTTTTGGGGTGGCCTCGACAACGCTACAATGATAAAAAAAGAAGAGGAAGAAGAAAAAAAAGAGGAGAAGAAAGAATAGAGGAGTAACTCCTCTATTCTTTCTTCTCCTCTTTTTTTCTTCTTTTTTCTCTTTTTTTATCGAGAACGAGGGTCGTCGAGGGTCGCCGAGCGGTAGAGGAAACCCTAAATAGCAAGTATCGTGGGTGTGAGATACATGTGGCCATCGGTGTCGGACACTACATCCACGTCCCACAAGTGACGTGGGCGTCAAAGCCTGCGTCACTTGTGGGACGTGGATGTAGTGTCTGACACCGACGGCCACATGTATCTCACACCGACGATACTTGCTATTTAGGGTATATCGACCCCCCCTCGTGTTGAAGTTATCGGGAGGTGGTATATATATCAACCCCCCTCGTGTTGAAGTTATCGGGAGGGGGTATATCGACCCTCCCTCGTGTTGAAGCTATTGGGAGGGGGTATATCGACCCCCCCTCGTGTTGAAGTTATCGGGAGGGGTATATCGACGATGACAGACCCGATAAAACATAAGAGTACGAAGAAGAAATAAAAAGAGGAGAAGAAGAAAGGAATAGAGGAGAAGATCGAAGAAAAAAAAGAAGAAAAAAGAGAGGAGAATTTTTCTATTTTTTTTCTTCTCCTCTATTCCTTTCTTCTTCTCCTCTTCCTTTTCTTCATCTCCTCTTCCTTTTCTTCCTCTCCTCTTCTTCTCCTTTTTCCTCTTCTTATTTTCCTTTTTCCTCTCCTAAATATATAAAACTTTTCTAGAAATGAAACTAACCTAAAATGTACTAAATCAGAGAACATATATAGATAATCCTTTTCTAAATATTTAAATCTAACTTTTGCATATATGGGCATATATACAAAGAGAACATACAAACATATATACATTTTTATAAAAAAGAAAAATACAAAATACAAACATATATATGAAAAAAATCTGAAAAGAAGCAATATACACAATATATTTACTGACATATATACATAATATACACAAAGAAGCAATATACACAATATACACAAGCATATAATATATGAAAAAACAGGGGAGGGGCGCCGGCCGGACCAACGGAGGGGCAGGGCGACGG
>NC_041390.1:42674575-42675665 GCF_002162155.2 Triticum dicoccoides | reverse complement strand
GGCAGGTGGCGACGGTGTCAGACGAGGGCACGGGCGACGGCGAGCGGGCGGCGACGGCGACCTCGAGCGGCTAGGGGAGGCGACGGCGACGTCGGGGCAGGGGCCGGCATCGAGGAGCATCGCAGTAGCCTGGCGGCGTTGGAGAAGAATGGCGGGTGGGGGAAAATTTCCCAAGTGTTTGGTTATATAGGAAAGGCTTTGGTCCCGGTTCGTTGCACAAACCAGGACCAATGCCCCCCTTTAGTCCCGGTCGGTGCCACCAACCGGGACCAAAGGCCGCCGCTTCCCGCTTGGTGGCACCAACCGGGACTAAAGGGGGGCATTGGTCTCGGTTGGAGCCATGAACCGGGACCAATGGCCCCCTTTAGTCCCGGTTGGAGCCACCAACCGGGACCAAAGGCCTGGCGCGGTGCGGTGGGAAGTTTAGTCCCACCTCGCTAGCTGAGAGAGCTCAGCACCTGTTTATAAGCTGCGTTGCAGCTCAGGTGCTGAGCTCCTCTCTAATATGCAGGTAGTACTTGCCTACCCTTGTCACTGCCTTGTTGGGCCTATTGGGCCTGCGGGCCTGCATCCTGACCCATGTACAGATGGGTTTCTAGTCATATGCAGGCTGTGTGGCCCAATAGGTTTATTTTTTCCAGTATTTGTTTTGTTTTTTGAATTATTTATTTTCTTTTGATTCTTGCTTTATTTTTTTATTTTTTTTGCTTTTAGTTTTAGAAAAATTATAAACTTTCTGTTAGTGCCATTAGTTTTCAAATTTGACTAGTTAAAATTTGAATTCTTTGAAATTTATGTGAATCACAAGTTTGTGATTAACTTTACTAGAAAAATAGTTTTCTTTCATTTTTTTGTTTTGTTTTCTGCATTATTTATTTTCTTTTGTTTTTTGCTTTATTTTTTAATTCTATTTTGCTTTTAGTTTTAGAAAAATTATGAACTTTCTGTTAGTGCCATTAGTTTTCAAATTTGAAAACACTTTTTTTCTTTTTTTTCTATGTTGCTTTATTTATTTTATTTTCTTTCTACTTACAACAAAATACTTATTGTTGCTATTTTTTCCAGTTTTTTGTTTTGTTTTCTGCATTAT
>NC_041390.1:42668684-42674307 GCF_002162155.2 Triticum dicoccoides | reverse complement strand
TAGTTTTAGAAAAATTATAAACTTTGTTGCTTTATTTATTTTATTTTGTTTCTATTTACAAAAAAATACTTATTGTTGTTATTTTTATTTTTTTCTAGATTTTTTGTTTTGTTTTCTGCATTATTTATTTACTTTTGTTTTTTGCTTTATTTTTTATTTCTTTTTCCTTTTAGGTTAGTAAAATTATATACTTTCTGTTAGTGCCATTAGTTTTAGAAAAAATATAAACTTTCTGTTAGTGCCATTGGTTTTCAAATTTGAATAGTTAAGATTTGAATTCTTTGAAATTTGTGTGAATCACAAGTTTGTGATTAACTTTACTAAAAAAATGAACATAGATGCACCTATAGAGAAAATTCGACCTAAATTCATAGTTTTCAAATGAACTCTGAAAAAGTTGGCATAGCATAATAGTTGCGGGAGAAAGTCTTCACTTTTTCTTCACTTGTGTCATTTGCTTATTGCGCCGTAACCATGGATAATCTTCATTGTTTATCAGGATGATTGGGTCAGCCTTGACATTGAAGGGAGGAATTTCATGAAACTTTTCATAATCTTCAGACATGTCTGTCTTGGCCTCCACTCTCAGGATATCCCTTTTTCCTGAAAGAACTATGTGGCGCTTTGGCTCATCGTATGATGTATTCGCTTCCTTATCTTTTCTTTTTCTCGGTTTGGTAGACATGTCCTTCATATAGATAACCTGTGCCACATCATTGGCTAGGACGAACGGTTTGTCAGTGTACCCAAATTTTTTCAGATCCACTGTTGTAATTCCGTACTGTGGGTCTACCTGTACCCCGCCTCCTGACAGATCGACCCATTTGCACTTAAACAAAGGGACCTTAAAATCATGTCCGTAGCCAAGTTCCCATATATCCACTATGTAACCATAATATGTGTCCTTTCCGCTCTCGGTTGCTGCATCAAAGCAGACACCGCTGTTTTGGTTGGTGCTCTTTTGATCTTGGGCGACCGTGTAAAATGTATTCTCATTTATCTCGTATCCTTTGTAAGTCAATACAGTCAAAGATGGTCCCCTAGACAACAAGTACATCTCATCACAAACAGTGTTGTCACCTCTGAGACGTGTTTCCAACCAACTGCTGGAAGTCCTGATGTGTTCACATGTAGTCCAGTCGTCGCACTGCTCCGGGTGTTTGGAGCGCAAACTGTTCTTGTGTTCATCGACATACGGGGTCACCAACGTAGAGTTCTGTAGAACTGTGTAGTGTGCTTGAGACCAAGAATATCCGTCCCTGCATATTATTGAGTCACTTCCAAGAGTGCCTTTTCCAGTCAGTCTCCCCTCATACCGTGATTTAGGGAGACCTATCTTCTTAAGGCCAGGAATGAAGTCAACACAAAATCCGATACATCCTCTGTTTGATGGCCCATGGAGATGCTTCCTTCTGGCCTAGCGCAGTTACAGACATATTTCTTTAGGACTCCCATGAAACTCTCAAAGGGGAACATATTGTGTAGAAATACGGGCCCCAGGATGACAATCTCGTCGACTAGATGAACTAGGACGTGCGTCATGATATTGAAGAAGGATGGTGGGAACACCAGCTCGAAACTGACAAGACATTGCGCCACATCACTCCTTAGCCTTGGTACGATTTCTAGATCGATCACCTTCTGAGAGATTGCATTGAGGAATGCACATAGCTTCACAATGGCTAATCGGACGTTTTTCGATAGAAGCCCCCTCAATGCAACCGGAAGCAGTTGCCTCATAATCACGTGGCAGTCATGAGACTTTAGGTTATGAAACTTTTTCTCTGGCATATTTATTATTCCCTTTATATTCGACGAGAAGCCAGTCATGACCTTCATACTGAGCAGGCATTCAAAGAATATTTTTTCTCTTCTTTCGTAAGAGCATAACTGGCAGGACCTTTATACTGCTTTGGAGGCATGCCGTCTTTTTCGTGCAAATGTTGTAGGTCCTCCCGTGCCTTAGGTGTATCTTTTGTCTTCCCATACACGCCCAAGAAGCCTAGCTGGTTCACGCAAAGATTCTTCGTCACGTGCATCACGTCAATTGAAGAGCGGACCTCTAGGTCTTTCCAGTAGGGTAGGTCCCAAAATATAGATTTCTTCTTCCGCATGGGTGCGTGTCCCTCAGCGTCATTCGGAACAGCTAGTCTGCCGAGACCCTTTCCAAATATTACGTGTAAATCATTGGCCATAGCAAGTACGTGATCACCGGTACGCATGGCGGGCTTCTTTCGGTGATCTGCCTCGCCTTTGAAATGCTTGCCTTTCTTTCGACATTGATGGTTGGTCGGAAGAAATCGACGATGGCCCAGGTACACATTCTTCCTGCATTTGTCCAGGTATATACTTTCAGTGTCATCTAAACAGTGCGTGCATGCGTGGTATCCACAGTGCGTGCATGCGTGGTATCCTTTGTCTGTCTGTCCTGAAAGGTTACTGAGAGCGGGCCAATCGTTGATGGTCACGAACAGCAATGCCTTTAGGTTAAATTCCTCCTGTCTATGCTCATCCCACGTACGTACACCGTTTCCATTCCACAGCTGAAAAAGTTCTTCAACTAATGGCCTTAGGTACACATCAATGTCGTTGCCGGGTTGCTTAGGGCCTTGGATGAGAACTGGCATCATAATGAACTTCCGTTTCATGCACATCCAAGGAGGAAGGTTATACATACATAGAGTCACGGGCCAGGTGCTGTGATTGCTGCTCTGCTCCCCGAAAGGATTAATGCCATCTGCGCTTAAAGCAAGCCATACATTCCTTGGGTCCTTTGCAAACTCATCCCAATACTTTCTCTCGATTTTTCTCCACTGTGACCCGTCAGCGGGTGCTCTCAACTTCCCTTTTTCTTACGGTCCTCACTGTGCCATCGCATCAACTTGGCATGCTCTTCGTTTCTGAACAGACGTTTCAACCGTGGTATTATAGGAGCATACCACATCACCTTCGCAGGAACCCTCTTCCTGGGGGGCTCGCCGTCAACATCACCAGGGTCATCTCGTCTGATCTTATACCGCAATGCACCACATACCGGGCATGCGTTCAGATCCTTGTATGCACTGCGGTAGAGGATGCAGTCATTAGGGCATGCATGTATCTTCTCCACCTCCAATCCTAGAGGGCATACGACCTTCTTTGCTGCGTATGTACTGTCGGGAAATTCGTTATCCTTTGGAAGCTTCTTCTTCAATATTTTCAGTAGCTTCTCAAATCCTTTGTCAGGCACAGCATTCTCTGCCTTCCACTACAGCAATTCCTGTACGGTATCGAGCTTTGTGTTGCCATCTTCGCAATTGGGGTACAACCCTTTTTTGTGATCCTGTAACATGCGATCGAACTTCAGCTTCTCCTTTTGACTTTCGCATTGCGTCCTTGCATTGACAATGACCCGGCGGAGATCATTATCATCGGGCACATCGTCTGGTTCCTCTTGATCTTCAGCAGCTTCACTCGTTGCAGCATCATTGGGCACATCATCTGGTTCCTCTTGATCTTCATCAGCTCCCCCCGTTGCAGCATCACCGTATTCAGGGGGCACATTGTTGTCATCGTACTCTTCTTCTTCGCCGTCTTCCATCATAACCCCTATTCTCCGTGCCTCGTCCAAACATTATAGTGTGGCATGAAACCCTTGTAAAGCAGGTGGGAGTGAAGGATTTTCCGGTTAGAGTAAGACCTCGTATTCCCACATTCAGTACATGGACAACACATAAAACCATTCTGCTTGTTTGCCTCAGCCGCATCGAGAAACTCATGCACGCCCTTAATGTACTCGGAGGTGTGTCTGTCACCGTACATCCATTGCCGGTTCATCTGTGTGCGTTATATATAATTAAGTGTCCAAATTAATAGAAGTTCATCATCACATTAAAACCAAAGTACATACATAGTTCTCATCTAACAACATATAGCTCTCTAGAGCATCTAATTAATTAAACCATACATTGAAACTATGTAAAACATTTCAATGCGAAAACAAATGCGATCATAATCGCAACCAAGGTAACAATTGATCCAATGGCATAATGATACCAAGCCTCGGTATGAATGGCGTATTTTCTAATCTTCAAGCGCATTGCATCCATCTTGATCTTGTGATCATCGACGACATCCGCAACATGCAACACCAATATCATCTTCTCCTCCTCAATTTTTTTTATTTTTTCCTTCAACAAATTGTTTTCTTCTTCAACTAAATTTAACCTCTCAACAATAGGGTCGGTTGGAATTTCCGATTCACATACATCCTACATAAATAAAATCTATGTCACGTTGGTCGGCATAATTTTCATAAACAATAAATGAACCAATAGTTATAAAGATAATATATATACCACATCCTAATCATAGACAGGACGAGGGCCGACGGGGGCGGATACCAAAACCATCGCACTATATAAGATGCAATAATAAAAGTAAGAAAATAATACAAGTATCTATGTAAACATACAAGTAAGAATATTTTTTCCTGTCAGAAAGAAGATAACAACAAGAGGCTCACCACGGTGGTGCCGGCGATGAGCTCGGCGCGGGTGATCGACGGCGGTGAAGACAGGGACGGGGCGTGGCGGACCGCTAAACCTAGAAAAATATTAAGGAAAATGGAGCTTGGAGGTCGAGCTTGGAGAGGGGAAAGCTTAAGTAGTGTGGCTCGGGCATTCCATCGAACACCTTGTGTGCATAGGAGGTGAGCTAGAGCACCACCAAGCCCTCTCCACCTCGGCCAGAAAAAAAACAGAGCAGTGTGCTTTGCTCTTACGCGAAGGGGTATATATAGGCACCTCATTGGTCCTGGTTGGTGGCATGAACCGGGAGAGTCTTTAGTCCCGGTTCATGCCACCAACCGGGACCAATGGTGGTGGGCCAGGAGCGAGGGCCATTGGTCCCGGTTCGTCCCACCAACCGGGACCAAAAGGTCCAGACGAACCGGGACCAATGGCCCACGTGGCCCGGCCGGCCCCCTGGGCTCACGAACCGGGTCCAATACCCCCATGGGTCCCGGTTCTAGACTGAACCGGGACTAATGGGCTGACCCGGCCTGGACCGTTGCCTCCTTTTCTACTAGTGGTGGTGGGAGGGGGACGAAAAAAACCAGTCAAAATAAAACTGAACGAAAGTGGTGGGACGAAAAAAAAACATTGACACAATCCTACCAACTGCTTCATTAAAAATAGAGATATTAGTGTGTGACCCCAAAGTTGGGGCAGTCCAACGAACGCTAGACGAAACAAGCAGGAAAACAAAATTAAATCATGAAAGTGCCCTTTCGAACAAGGCAAGTTACTAGCGAGGGGCATACTGAAGCAGAATTGTTTCGTCGACAGCAGAAAGGTCAACGTCATTTCATTCGTGTAGCATGCTGGTCTTACAACACTACCTCTAAGTACGTACCGATTTCCAGATGAAGAATAATTGGGGCGCTTTCGCCTTACGGAAAGAAAGCAAGCAAGAAGAGATCATGGGCGTAATCACACCGCTGATGGTACATTTCATGCCTGAAATTGCATCTTGTTATAACCCGAGAGATCCATCCATCTATTGTGACCATCTTTCTTTTCTGGCTTTCTATTGCGGCCATGCATTTCATGCCTTGCTGAAATTGTAGATGTCCCCGCTTCAA
>NC_041390.1:42620366-42668315 GCF_002162155.2 Triticum dicoccoides | reverse complement strand
TGTTCTTTTACATCATGGTAATGATCAGAAGGTTTTATGGAATATGTTTCCTTCATTTGTTATTATTGACGGAAAGACAAAGAGTAAGAGTTTTGCTTGGTCCAATTGCATACCAATTTTGGCAGGAACATTGTTGATTGGCACTATTACTCGAACAGACACCTTATAAAATCATTGAAAAAACTCTCACCTGATAAGGATGTATTAGTGTGTGATCCCAAGATTGGGGCAGCCCATCGGACGGTGGACGAAACAAGCAGGAAAACAAAATTCGAGCACGAACGTTCCCTTTCGAAAGGCCAAGTTACTAGCGGAGGGGCAAACCGAAGCAGAACTGTTTCATCGACAACAGAAAGGTCGAGGTCATTTCATTCCTGCGAGCGTGCGGGTTTTCTGTCACTACCTCTAAGAACATATTGATCTCCAGATGACAAAAAATCGGAGCGCTTTCGTTTCGCCTTACTATAATAAAGCAAGCATAATCATACTGCTGATGGCACGTCTCGTGCCTGAAATTGCAAGACAGTTCTGTTTCAGTAATCCAGCCGTCCATTGCTCCTTCTTTTCTTTTTCGCCCCTAGGAAAATTTCTGTTGTGTGTGTTCTTTTAGGTGATAAACGAATCATGATGAAGATGAGCTGAGTGATGCGTGAACGGTACAGTAACACATTTCGTCAGCAGATATCTTCACTAGCCGGCCTTGCCGATGCAAACAACCTCCGATGTCACCCCGTCCTTCCTCTCATCCCTGGGCTGGGCGAAATGGCATGCGTGCCCCTGCTCCTCTTAGGTGCCTCCTCGTTAGACGGCATGTCACCAACGTCATTTCCTGGCTGGATCATGAGAATGTGGCAGTGTGCACACTGCATCCCCATGACACCACACCTTTCAGAGAAGAACTGAGCATCACAATTGCATCTTGCTTAACTAGGCAATTAATCAACTGAGCCACACCATTTGCATTGTGCAAGTTCGAGTCAAATCTGTGGCCGGCACTAGTAGTGGAGTTAAGCTAAATGAATTAAGTTAACCAGGGGTGTGGATTTTGAAATCCCTCACACCTTTGTTGCACCCCACCTACCCATAACAGCCCCCGATTGAGCGCGGCGATGATACCGGTGGCGATGGATAAAAGAGAGAGCACATTCATGCTAATCATCAGGTTTTCACCAGCAATTAGGCACTTGCATTTCTGAATTGCGTCCCCAAAATGGCATAGAGGTGTATGGCCCTATGCTTTGCGGATGATGCAACACCCCTGCAGCTAGCTAGCAGCATTCAGTTGAGATGGTTCTTCGGTTAGCGATTGCTTTCAGCGGATACACGCCGTTTTTCCGGATCGGTCCGTCTGCCGGCCGATCGCTGGGCAGCCTCTACTGAAAGGTAGCTTTCTCCTGAGCCCATCCAAGAACAACCATGACAATGACACCAAGCAGTCTAGGTTTATGCAATTCTGTTACTAGCTCACACTTGATTTTGATCCTCTGCTTGCTGATGATCATGATGCATGCATGATAGTACTAGTACTATATAATGTGTTGTACAACCTTTGCTGGCAGCAATCGTATGTAGTCTGAAGTTTCTTGCAGCCCTGTGACACCGGTGACATCAACAAATCCTATCCTGATTCCTGGCAGCAGAGAAAGCCTTGCGTATGCATGGATTGAATTGATTGCACTGCTTCGATGGATGTGTCACTCACTTCACTTGCTCAATCCTAGGACAAGCTGACCACTGGTGCTGAGCTGGGCTGAGCTGAGCCATGGGAGGAGGAGATTATCACCAGCAGAGCCTCATCGGCGGTGCGGCTGTTCATGGCCATGGAGGGGGCACCGTGGAGGCTGCGCTGAGGCCGCTCGTCGGCGGCTCCCACGGCTGGGACTACTGCATGTACTGGCGGCTCTCTCCTGACCAGAGGTATGGACGCGTCTGCGTGTGTGTTCGATTTATTGTTCATACCATTTGTGTTCCCAGAGCTTGATGATGATGATTCATGGCGGGGGTGACGGATATACGGTAGGTTCTTGGAGATGGCGGGGTTTTGCTGCAGCGCCGAGTTCGAGGCGCAGGTGGCCACGCTCGCCGACGTCCCTTGCTCCATCCCTCTTGACTCCTCCTCCATCGGGTAATTAAACTGGCTTCTTCTTCTTCTCCTGGATGCAATTGCCTGCCGGCCATGTCGATCGCCATTAAGTTTTGGTCGGCGCTCTGTTTGACTGCTGATTTTGTTGGCTGGTCTTGGTCAGGATGCACGCTCAGGCGCTACTGTCGAACCAGCCAATCTGGCAGAGCAGCGGCGGGGCGCCGGGTCCGGATCTCCTCACGGGCTACGAGGCTGCCTCCAGCGGCGGCGAGAAGACGCGGCTCCTCGTCCCCGTCGCCGGCGGGATCGTCGAGCTCCTCGCGTCGAGATATGTACGTGCGTGCGTGCGTGCCGGGTGATGGGAAATATCGGTTAGTTTTGGAAGTAGTTAGGGAGCACGCCGTTCGCGTGAGCCGACGCGACGGCGGCGACAACGGCGGCGCACCGTACGCAACAGCCTTCGCGTTTCCGTGGTCCGTATATATATACGGCTGACCTGACTGGGTGCCATTAACGCAGATGGTGGAGGAGCAGCAGATGGCGGAGCTGGTCATGGCGCAGTGCGGTGGCGGTGGGCAGGGGTGGCAGGAGACGGAGGCGCAGGGGTTCGCGTGGGACGCGGCGGCGGCGGCAGACTCGGGGCGGCTCTACGCGGCGGCGTCGCTCAACCTGTTCGACGGCGCCGGGGGAAGCGGCTCCGGCGAGCCGTTCCTGGCGGGAGTGCAGGACGACGGCGCGGCGGGCGTGGGGTGGCAGTACGCGGCGGAGAGCAGCGAGCCGCCGTCGACAGTGGCGCAGGAGCATCAGCAGCTGCACGGCTCGGGCGTGGGGAGGGCAGATTCAGGGTCGGAGGGGAGCGATATGCAGCTGGGGGACCCCGACGACGACGGCAACGGCGAGACGCAGAGGGGCTCCAGCAAAGACGGCAAAGACGCAGAGGGGAAGCGGCAGCAGTGCAAGAACCTCGAGGCGGAGCGGAAGCGGCGCAGGAAGCTCAACGACCGCCTGTACAAACTCCGGTCCCTCGTCCCCAACATTACTAAGGTAATCACTATCGTCCTTCCATGGCCGCCGGCCCGCCGCCACCCGCCATGCATGATTCTTGTAAATTTCAAAGCTCAAAGAGAGCGCGTGGATCCATGTGGGCAGATGGACCGGGCGTCGATCCTCGGGGACGCGATCGACTACATCGTGGGGCTGCAGAAGCAGGTGAAGGACCTGCAGGACGAGCTGGAGGACCCGAACCCGCCGGGGGTCACCGGCGGCGACAGCAAGGCCCCCGACGTGCTCCTCGACGACCACCCGCCGCCGGGCCTCGACAACGACGAGGACTCGCCGCAGCAGCAGCCGTTCCCGTCGGCCGGCGGGAAGTGGCCCCGGAAGGAGGAGGCCGGCGACGAGGAGGAGAAGGAGGCGGAGGACCAGGACATGGAGCCGCAGGTGGAGGTCCGGCAGGTGGAGGGGAAGGAGTTCTTCCTGCAGGTGCTCTGCTCCCACAAGTCCGGGCGCTTCGTCCGCATCATGGACGAGATGGCCGCCCTCGGCCTCCAGATCACCAGCGTCAACGTCACCTCCTACAACAAGCTCGTCCTCAACGTCTTCCGGGCCGTCGTACGTTCCGCTCCCGCCGGCCGATCGCCATTGCTGTAGCCTGCTGGATATAGGGATTCACGGTGGCCTTAATTTGGTTGGTTTGCAGATGAAGGACAACGAGGCGGCGGTGCCGGCGGACAGGGTGAGGGACTCGCTGCTGGAGGTGACGAGGGAGATGTACGGCGGGGCCGGGGCGTGGTCGTCCCCGGTCCCTCCGTCGCCGCTGACAAACGCGAAGCTCGATGGTATGGACGGGCAGGCGGTGCCGGCGGTGGCCGGGGAGCACTACCAGCTGCACCACCAGGTGCTGGGAGGATATCATCACCAGCATCTGCAGTACCTCGCCATGGATTGATTCATCCCCTTTATTACTTGCTACTATAGGTCCATGGATGGATTAGTTTTCTTTTTCTTTAGCAAAAGAAAAAGAGGGTTCCCTCTCCGATTTCGTTAATGAAACCAAAGACAACCATCACTACCAGGGTTTCCCCTGCTTTACATATAAAACAACCAACATCGATTACATAGCAACGTTGGGCGAGCAGCACACCAAGAAAGAAACGAGAAAAAAAGAACAAATGCCAACAACAGCAGCACGACAAAACGTGGATGACCCGCCACCGCTGCATCCTCCGGATTCATCCCACCACCGCACAAGGATCTGCACCACCATGGACCAAGCAGCATCACGAAGAAGGAATGCGATGCCGACGAAGCTGCTGCCTGGAGGTGTCCTAGGGTTTTCCCTGGCACGCGAAGGGGAGTGGGGGCTGAGCACCACCGCCATCCTTCAGGAAGGAATGGCGGCACCGTGTCGGCACCGGAAGAACTGGCAGGGTTTTCTCCTATCGGTGTAATGAGAACTAGGGTCCCACTAACCTCTAAAGATGGGCCATGATAGTGCTCAGCAACGCCCGGCAATCATTTCGCCGGCAAGCACTACTCCCGCGCGGGGAGCGTCTCTCCTGCGGCATGGATCAACACTCAAGCAAACCAACCAGAAGATCCCCCAGGAAGGCCTCCCCTGCCGGGTAGACGAGTCTAGCGGAGTCAAGACCATGCCCGGGATCGAGTCCAAGCCACTCCAGCAGGGTCTCTGGCGCCGCCAAGCCAAACCCCGGGAAGCCTCGGATCGGCAAGCAAATTCCTTGAGACCCCGGCAAGCCTCGGATCGGCAAGCAAGTTCCTTGCCGCCCGGCAAGTATTGACTCGGCAAGCTTCGGAACGGCAAGCAAAATTCCTTGCCAGCACTCTATATCAATGATAGGCACGACATTAGATAAATGAGGACTGCATGGCCATGTATTCATCCACCACTCTAGAACTACCTCTATTGGAGTCTTCCCAAGCACGTGTCAAGATGGCATGGCTAGATGCTCAAGTGGTGGTGACTAGGCATGCTACTTTCCCAAGTGGTGCATTTAATTCACTGTCAGTGATGAGGATGATCACACTGTAGTAACTTTACACCTCTTGTATGCACTGTACGCCACCGTTGGAGACCCCTTGGACATATAAAAGGAGGCCCAAGGCGTAGCAGAAGGGGGCTTCTGGCCGAGTTGATACGGGTAGCTACTGTGTACGGTTTATCACAGACAAGCAGGATTAGGGTTTTACGCATCCTTGCGGCCCGAATCTAGGTAAACGATCCTTGTGCTGACCGCCAGACCCGCTCTTTCCACAGCCCCGCGCCCGCCAACCGTAGAAGGGATTCCCCGTGATCCCATAGGTGTCGTTCCACCGACATCTTTGGCGCGCCAGGCAGGGGCGGCGCAGTTGTGAAAATCTGGTCTAGCAGTTAGCGCATCAGTTTCTTCAAGATCATCATCATCACCTTCCATGGCGCCCATGAAAAAGGGCTCTATGACAATGAAGCTTTCCACGTCCAAGCTTCCTTCACCCACACATGCGGATGGCGCGGGCGGCGCTACCAGCGCAGACGGCGCGGCTGCTGCGGTAGGCATGACCAGCGCAGGCGGCGTGGTCGCCGTGCCCGCTGCAGCAAGAGCGGGCGATGGAGATGCTGGAGGCGGTCATCTTCCGCGACCCCCTGGACAAATTTCTTCACCAACAATGGCTTCTTCTTCGCCATCATCTGAATTCAGAGAAAGCTAAGTTGCAAAACTTTAATTACACCCTGTTGCATAGTCTCATCCTTATTTACGTTTTTGCACATAACTTGTGCGCGAAGGAGCACTCTTGAGACAATCTGCACTCCGGGTTGTTCGGGTTCGCCTAGCAACACCCGTGCAGCCGCGTTTGTTCTTGGAGTGTGGAGCTCTCGAGAAGGCAGCGTCCTCGATAGGCTGCTAACTAGGATCCGTTCCTAAGCACCATTGAATAGGACGTGCACGACCGAGATGCATTCCCACAAGCGTTGGGAATAGTTGTGCAAACATTTAGTCATTTAAGGAAAAGACTTAACAAGTTTCTATTTATTTGAGATTTCTGCATAAACCTGTATGCCAAGGAACATTCTCGGGGCTAGTAGCGCTCCATTTTGCCTCGAGTCCGCTCGGCAACTTATGCAGCTGCGCTAGAACCAGGAGGGCAAACCTTTCTAGGAGGCGACGTTCCCGAGTAGAAGCTAAGGGCCCGTTCCGTCAAGCGCTGCTGGCTGGGTCGTATGCACCGAAAAGCATTCCAGCAGGCATAGGGGATATTTAGCAGAAGTAAAAATTTACAAGTAAGTTGAGTGCAATTTAGGTGCTAATCAACTTGTCATATTTAAACGCAGTCATGGCCCGGGGGCTGGCAACGCCCTTAGGACCAATCTTCTTGGTGTTAAGAACAATGTAGTTCTTCGCCGTAAGCCTTCCTGACAATGATCTTGCCAGGAGCCGGTGTCAAGGACGACGAAGTTCTTCGCCATGAGCCTTCCCGACAGTGTCGAGAACTCCAGAGTTCTCCACTGAAGTCGGGCATCGAGAATGTCAAAGTTCTCTACTGAAGATAAAAGCCTTCCCGGTGACAAGCTTGCCAGAAGCCGGCGTCAAGAACATCAAAAGTCTCTGCTGAAAACGTCAGACTTCCCGGCAACAGCCTTGCCGGGAGCAAGAAAGGAAACAAAACCACACTCTAGTATCGAGATCTGTAGAGTTCTTTGCCAGAAAATTTCCATGGAAGCAGACTCGGGGGCTGGCCAACGCCTCTGGGAGAAACTTTTTTGGGAAATGTGGTTAAACACTATCATGACCCATGCAAAATTTGGCCCCAACTCCAGCGTTGAGCTCTTAGAGATCTCCGCTGAAACTGGGCCCAGGGGCTGTGTCGGTGTAATCAGAACCAGGGTCCCACTAACCTCTGAAGATGGGCCATGACAGTGCTCAGCAATGCCCGGCAATCATTTCGCCGGCAAGCACTACTGCCACGCGGGGAGCGTCTCTCCCACGGCATGGTGGATCAACACTCAAGCAAACCAACCAGAAGATCCCCCAGGAAGGCCTCCCCTGCCGGGTAGACGTGTCTGGCGGAGTCAAGACCATGCCCGGGATCGAGTCCAAACCACTCCAGCAGGGTCTCCAGGGCCGCCAAGCCAGACCCGGCAAGCCTCGAATCGGCAAGCAAGTTCCTTGCTGCCCGACAAGTATTGACCCGGCAAGCTTCGGAACGGCAAGCAAAATTCCTTGTTGTCACTCTATATCAATGATAGGCACATCATTAGATAAACGAGAACTGCATGGCCACATATTCATCCACCACTCTAGAACTACCTCTATTGGAGTCTTCCCAAGCACGTGTCAAGATGGCATGGATAGATGCTCAAGCGGTGGTGACTAGGCATCCTACTTTCCTGGTGGCCGAAGAGAAGACATGCTTCCAAGCGGTGCATTTAATTCACTGTCAGTGATGAGGATGATCACACTGTAGTAACTTTACACCTCCTGTATGCACCGTACACCACTGCTGGAAACCCCTTGGACATATAAAAGGAGGCCCAAGGCGTAGCAGAAGGGGGGCTTCTGGCTGAGTTGATACGGGTAGCTCACGTGTACGGTTCATCACATAGCGCTCCTGGAGCCAGAGCTCAAGAACACAAAATATACACAGACAAGCGAGATTAGGGTTTTACGCATCCTTGCGGCCCGAATCTGGGTACACGATCCTTGTGTTGACCGCTAGACCCGCTCTTTCCACAGCCCCGCGCCCGCCAACCGTAGAAGGGATTCCCCGTGATCCCATAGGTGTCGTTCCACCGACATCTTTCGCACGCCAGGTAGGGGTGACGCGGTTGTGAAAATCTGGTCTAGCAGTTAGCGCATCAGTTTCTTCAAGATCATCATCATCACGTTCCATGGCGCCCATGCAAAAGGGCTCTTTGACGATGAAGATTTCCACGTCCAAGCATCCTTCACCCACAACTGCGGATGGCGCGGGCGGCGCTACCGCCGCGGACGGCGCGACTACTGTGGTAGGCACGACCGGCGTAGGCGGCGTGGTCGCCGTGCCCGCTGCAGCAAGAGCGGGAGATGGAGATGCTGGAGGCGGTCATCTTCTACGACCCCCTCGGACAAATTTCTTCACCAACAATGGCGTCTTCTTCGCCATCATCGTAATTCAGAGAAAGCTAAGTTCCAAAACTTTAATTACACCCTGTTGCATAGTCTCATCCTTAATGACGTTTTTGCACATAACCTGTGCGCGAAGGAGCACTCTTGAGACAATCTGCGCTCCGGGTTGTTCGGGTCCGCCTAGCAACACCCGTGCAGCCGTGTTTGTTCTTGGAGTGTGAAGCTCTCAAGAAGGCGGTGTCCTCAATAGGCTGCTAACTAGGATCCATTCCTAAGCACCATTGACTAGGACATGCATGATCGAGATGCATTCCGGAAAGCGTAGGGAATAGTTGTGCAAACATTTAGTCATTTAAGGAAAAGACATAACAAGTTTCTATTTATTTGAGATTTTGGCATAAACTTGTATGCCAAGGAACCTTCTCGGGGCTAGTTGCACTCCATTTTGCCTCGAGTCCGCTCGGCAACTTATGCAGCTGCGCTAGAACAAGGAGGGCAAACCTTTCCGAGAGGCGACTTTCCCGAGTAGATGCTAAGGGCCCGTTCCGTCAAGCGTTGCTGGCTGGGTCGTATGCACCGGAAAGCATTCCAGCAGGCATAGTGATATTTAGTAAAAGTAAAAATTTACAAGTAAGTTAAGTGCAATTTAGATGCTAATTAACTTGTCATATTTAAACACAGTTATGGCCTGAGGGCTGGCAACGCCCTTTGGACCAATCTTCTTGGTGTTAAGAATGATGTAGTTCTTCGCCATAAGCCTTCCCGGTAATGATCTTGCCGGGAGCCGCTGTCAAGGACGACGAAGTTCTTCGCCATGAGCCTTCCCGACAGTGTCGAGAACTCTAGAGTTCTCCACTGAAGTCAGGCATCGAGAATGTCAAAGTTCTCTGCTGAAGATAAAAGCCTTCCTGATGACAAGCTTGCTGGAAGCCGGCGTCAAGAACGTCAAAAGTCTCTGCTGAAAACGTAAGACTTCCTGGCAACATCCTTGCCGGGAGCAAGAAAGGAAACAAAACCACACTCTAGCATCGAGATCTGTAGAGTTCTTTGCCAGAAAATTTCCATGGAAGCAGACTCGCGGGCTGGCCAACGCCTCTTGGAGAAACTTTTTTGGGAAATGTGGTTAAACACTATCATGACCCATGAAGAATTTGGCCCCAACTCCAGCGTCGAGTTCTTAGAGATCTCCGCTGAAACTGGGCCCGGGGGATGTGTCGGTGTAATGAGAACCAGGGTCCCACTAACCTCTGAAGATGGGCCATGACAGTGCTCAGCAACGCCCGGCAATCATTTCGCGGGCAAGCACTACTGCCACGCGGGGAGCGTCTCTCCCGCGGCATGGATCAACAATCAAGCAAACCAACCAGAAGATCCCCCAGGAAGGCCTCCCCTACCGGGTAGATGAGTCTGGCGGAGTCAAGACCATGCCCGGGATCGAGTCCAAGCCACTCCAGCAGGGTCTTCGGGGCCGCCAAGCCAGACCCCGGCAAGCCTCGAATTGGCAAGCAAGTTCCTTGCTGCTCGACAAGTATTGACCCGGCAAGCTTCGGAACGGCAAGCAAAATTCCTTGTTGTCACTCTATATCAATGATGGGCACATCATTAGATAAACGAGAACTGCATGGCCACGTATTCATCCACCACTCTAGAACTACCTCTTTTGGAGTCTTCCCAAGCACGTGTCAAGATGGCATGGCTAGATGCTCAAGTGGTGGTGACAAGGCATCCTACTTTCCTGGTGGCCGAAGAGAAGACATGCTTCCAAGTGGTGCATTTAATTCACTGTCAGTGATGAGGATGATCACACTGTAGTAACTTAACACCTCTTGTATGCACTGTACACCACGATTGGAGACCCCTTTGACATATAAAAGGAGGCCCAAGGCATAGCAGGAGGGGGCTTCTGGCCGAGTTGATACGGGTAGGTAACTTGTACGGTTCATCACATAGCACTCCTAGAGCCAGAGCTCAAGAACAAAAAATATACACAGACAAGCAGGATTAGGGTTTTACGCATCCTTGCGGCCCGAATCTGGGTACACGATCCTTGTGCTGACCGCTAGACCCGCTCTTTCCACAGCCCCGCGTTCGCCAACCATAGAAGGGATTCCCCGTGATCCCATAGGTGTCGTTCCACCGACATCTTTGGCACGCCAGGCAGGGGCGGCGCAGTTGTGAAAATCTAGTCTAGCAGTTAGCACATCTGTTTCTTCAAGATCATCATCATCACGTTCCATGGCGCCCATGAAAAAGGGCTCTTTGACGATGAAGATTTCACATCCAAGCTTCCTTCACCCACAACTGCGGATGGCGCGGGCGGCGCTATCGCCGCGGACGGTGCGGCTGCTGCGGTAGGCACGACCGGCGCAGGCGGCGTGGTCGCCGTGCCCGCTGCAGCAAGAGCAGGAGATGGAGATGCTGGAGGCGGTCATCTTCTGCGACCCCCCGGACAAATTTCTTCACCAACAATGGCGTCTTCTTCGCCATCAACACAATTCTGAGAAAGCTAAGTTCCAAAACTTTAATTACACCCTGTTGCATAGTCTCATCCTTAATGACGTTTTTGCACATAACCTGTGCGCGAAGGAGCACTCTTGAGACAATATGTGCTCTGGGTTGTTCGGGTCCGCCTAGCAACACCCATGCAGCCGTGTTTGTTCTTGGAGTGTGAAGCTCTCGAGAAGGTGGTGTCCTCGATAGGATGCTAACTAGGATCCGTTCCTAAGCGCCATTGACTAGGATGTGCATCATCGAGATTCATTCCGGAAAGCGTAGGGAATAGTTGTGCAAACATTTAGTCATTTAAGGAAAAGACTTAACAAGTTTCTATTTATTTGAGATTTCTGCATAAACATGTATGCCAAGGAACCTTCTCGGGGCTAGTTGCACTCCATTTTGCCTCGAGTCCGCTCGGCAACTTATGCAGCTGCGCTAGAACCAGGAGGGCAAACCTTTCCGAGAGGCGACGTTCCCGAGTAGATGCTAAGGGCCCGTTCCGTCAAGCGCTGCTGGCTGGGTCGTATGCACCGGAAAGCATTCCAGCAGGCATAGGGGATATTTAGTAAAAGTAAAAATTTACAAGTAAGTTAAGTGCAATTTAGATGCTAATCAACTTGTCATATTTAAACATAGTTATGGCCCGAGGGCTGTCAACGCCCTTAGGAGCAATCTTCTTGGTGTTAAGAACGATGTAGTTCTTCGCCATAAGCCTTCCCGGTAATGATCATGCCGGGAGCCGGTGTCAAGGACGACGAAGTTCTTCGCCATGAGCCTTCCCGATAGTGTCGAGAACTCTAGAGTTCTCCATTGAAGTCAGGCATCGAGAACGTCAAAGTTCTCTGCTGAAGATAAAAGCCTTCCTAATGACAAGCTTGCCGGAAGCCGGCGTCAAGAACGTCAAAAGTCTCCGCTGAAAACGTAAGACTTCCCGACAATAGCCTTGCCGGGAGCAAGAAAGGAAACAAAACCACACTCTAGCATCGAGATCTGTAGAGTTCTTTGCAAGAAAATTTCCATGGAAGCAGACTCAGGGGCTGGCCAACGCCTCTGGGAGAAACTTTTTTGGGAAATGTGGTTAAACACTATCATGACCCATGCAAAATTTGGCCCCAACTCCAGCGTCGAGATCTTAGAGATCTCCGCTGAAACTGGGCCTGGGGGCTGTGTCGGTGTAATGAGAACCAGGGTCCCACTAACCTCTGAAGACGGGCAATGATAGTGCTCAGCAACGCCCGGCAATCATTTCGCCGGCAAGCACTACTGCCACGAGGGGAGCGTCTCTCCCGCGGCATGGATCAACACTCAAGCAAACCAACTAGAAGTTCCCCCAGGAAGGCCTCCCCCGCCGGGTAGACGAGTCTGGCAGAGTCAAGACCATGCCCGGGATCGAATCCAAGCCACACCAGTAAGGTCTCCTGGGCCGCCAAGCCAGACCACGGAAAGCCTCGGATCAGCAAGCAAGTTCCTTGCCGCCCGACAAGTATTGACCCAGCAAGCTTCGGAACGGCAAGCAAAATTCCTTGCTGGCACTCTTTTTCAATGATAGGCACATCATTAGATAAATGAGGACTGCATGGCCACGTATTCATCCACCACTCTAGAACTATCTCTATTGGAGTCTTCCCAAGCACGTGTCAAGATGGCATGGCTAGATTCTCAAGTGGTGCTGACTAGGCATGCTACTTTCCTGGTGGCCGAATAGAAGACATGCACCGAAGCGGTGCATTTAATTCACTTTCAGTGATGAGGATGAGCACACTGTAGTAACTTAACACCTCTTGCATGCACTGTACGCCACTGTTGGAGATCCCTTGGACATATAAAAGGAGGCCCAAGGCGTAGCAGAAGGGGGGCTTCTGGCCGAGTTGATACGGGTAGCTACTGTGTACGGTTCATCACATAGCGCTCCTGGAGCCAGAGCTCAAGAACACAAAATATACATAGACAAGCAGGATTAGGGTTTTACGCATCCTTGCGGCCCGAATCTGGGTACACGATCCTTGTGCTGACCGCCAGACCCGCTCTTTCCACAGCCCCGCGCCCGCCAACCATAGAAGGGATTCCCCATGATCCCATAGGTGTCGTTCCACCGACATCTTTGGCACGCCAGGCAGGGCGGCGCAGTTGTGAAAATCTGGTCTATCAGTTAGCGCATCAGTTTCTTCAAGATCATCATCATCACCTTCCATGGCGCCCATGAAAAAGAACTCTATGACGATGAAGCTTTCCACATCCAAGCTTCCTTCATCCACACATGCAGATGGCGCGGGCAGCGCTACCACCGTGGACGGTGCGGCTGCTGCGGTAGGCACGACCGGCGCAGGCGGCGTGGTCGCTGTGCCTGCTGCAGCAAGAGCGGGCGATGGAGAGGCTGGAGGCGGTCATCTTCCGCGACCCCCCCGGACAAATTTCTTCACCAACAATGGCGTCTTCTTCGCCATCATCGCAATTCAGAGAAAGCTAAGTTCCAAAACTTAAATTACACCCTGTTGCATAGTCTCATCCTTAATGACATTTTTGCACATAACCTGTGCGCGAAGGAGCACTCTTGAGGCAATCTGCGCTCCGGGTTGTTCGGGTCCGCCTAGCAACACCCGTGCAACCGCGTTTGTTGTTGGAGTGTGAAGCTCTCGAGAAGGCGGCGTCCTCGATAGGCTACTAATTAGGATCCGTTCCTAAGCGCCATTGACTAGGACGTGCACTATCGAGATGCATTCCGGCAAGCATAGGGAATAGTTGTGCAAACATTTAGTCATTTAAGGAAAAGACTTAACAAGTTTCTATTTATTTGAGATTTCTGCATAAACCTCTATGCCTGGGAACCTTCTCGGGGCTAGTTGCGCTCCATTTTGCCTCGAGTCAGCTCGGCAACTTATGAAGCTGCGCTAGAACCAGGAGGGCAAACCTTTTCGGGAGGCGACGTTCCCGAGTAGATGCTAAGGGCCCGTTCCGTCAAGCGCTGCTGGCTGGGTCGTATGCACCGGAAAGCATTCCAGCAGGCATAGGGGATATTTAGCAGAAGTAAAAATTTACAAGTAAGTTAAGTGCAAGTTAGATGCTAATCAACTTGTCATATTTAAACACAATTATTGCCCGAGGGCTAGCAACGCCCTTAGGACCAATCTTCTTGGTGTTAAGAACGATATAGTTCTTCGCCATAAGCCTTCCCGGTAATGATCATGCCGGGAGCCGGTGTCAAGGACGGCGAAGTTCTTCGCCATGAGCCTTCCCGATAGTGTCGAGAACTCTAGAGTTCTCCACTAAAGTCAGGCATCGAGAATGTCAAAGTTCTCTGCTGAAGATAAAAGCCTTCCTGGTGACAAGCTTGCCGGAAGCCGGCGTCAAGTACGTCAACAGTCTCCGCTGAAAACACATAAGACTTCCCGGCAACAGCCTTGCCGGGAGTAAGAAAGGAAACAAAACCACACCCTAGCATCGAGATCGGTAGAGTTCTTTGCCAGAAAATTTCCATGGAAGCAGACTAGGGGGCTGGCCAACGCCTCTGGGAGAAACTTTTTTGGGAAATGTGGTTAAACACTATCATGACCCACGCAAAATTTGGCCCCAACTCCAGCGTCGAGCTCTTAGAGATCTCCGCTGAAACTGGGCCCGGTGGCTGTGTTGGTGTAATGAGAACCAGGGTCCCACTAACCTCTGAAGATGGGCCATGACAGTGCTCAGCAACGCCCGGCAATCATTTCACCGGCAAGCACTACTGCCGCGCGGGGAGCGTCTCTCCCGCGGCATGGATCCACAATCAAGCAAACCAACCAGAAGATCCCCTAGGAAGGCCTCCCTTACCGGGTAGACGAGTCTGGCGGAGTCAAGACCATGCCCGGGATCGAGTCCAAGCCACTCCAGCAGGGTCTCCGGGGCCGCCAAGCCAGACCCCAGCAAGCCTCGGATCGGCAAGCAAGTTCCTTGCCGCCCGGCAAGTATTTACCCGGCAAGCTTCAGAACGGCAAGCAAAATTCCTTGCTGGCACTCTATATCAATGATAAGCACATCATTAGATAAATGAGGACTGCATGGCCACGTATTCATCCACCACTGTAGAACAACCTCTATTGGAGTCTTCCCAAGCACGTGTCAAGATGGCATGGCTAGATGCTCAAGCGGTGGTGACTAGGCATGCTACTTTCCTGGTGGCCGAATAGAAGACATGCACCCAAGTGGTGCATTTAATTCACTGTCAGTGATCAGGATGATCACACTATACTAACTTTACACCTCTTGTATGCACTGTACACCACTGTTGGAGACCCCTTGGACATATAAACGGAGGCCCAAGGCGTAGCAGAAGGGGGGCTTCTGGCCGAGTTGATACGGGTAGATACTGTGTACGGTTCATCACATAGTGCTCCTGGAGCCAGAGCTCAAGAACACAAAATATACATAGACAAACAGGATTAGGGTTTTACGCATCATTGTGGCCCGAATCTGGGTACACGATCCTTGTGTTGACCGCCAGACCCGCTCTTTCCACAGCCCCGCACCCGCCAATCGTAGAAGGGATTCCCCGTGATCCCATAGGTGTCGTTCCACCGACATCTTTGGCACACCAGGCAGGGGCGGTGCAGTCGTGAAAATCTGGTCTAGCAGTTAGCGCATCAGTTTCTTCAAGATC
The DNA here is from genome assembly GCF_002162155.2 of Triticum dicoccoides. NCBI lineage: Eukaryota > Viridiplantae > Streptophyta > Magnoliopsida > Poales > Poaceae > Triticum > Triticum dicoccoides. The sequence continues at coordinate 42,653,002 of NC_041390.1, read as the reverse complement.
ATCATCATCACCTTCCATGGCGCCCATGAAAAAGGGCTCTATGACGATGAAGCTTTGCACGTCCAAGCTTCCTTCACCCACACATGCGGATGGCGCGGGCGGTGCTACCGCCGTGGACGGTGCGACTGCTGCAGTAGGCACGACCGACGCGGGCGGCGTGGTCGCCGTGCCCGCTGCTGCAAGAGCGGGCAATGGAGATGCTGTAGGCGGTCATCTTCCGCAACCCCCCCGGACAAATTTCTTCACCAACAATGGCGTCTTCTTCGCCATCATCTCAATTCAGAGAAAGCTAAGTTCCAAAACTTTAATTACACCCTATTGCATAGTCTCATCCCTAATGACATTTTTGCACATAACCTGTGCGCGAAGGAGCAGTCTTGATACAATCTGCGCTCCGGGTTGTTCGGGTCCACCTAGCAACACCCGTGAAACCGCGTTTGTTCTTGGAGTGTGAAGCTCTTGAGAAGGCGGTGTCCTCGATAGGCTGCTAACCAGGATCCATTCCTAAGCGCCATTGACTAGGACGTGCATGATCGAGATGCATTCTGGCAAGCGTAGGGAATAGTTGTGCAAACATTTAGTCATTTAAGGAAAAGACTTAACAAGTTTCTATTTATTTGAGATTTCTGCATAAACCTGTATGCCAAGGAACCTTCTCGGGGCTAGTTGCACTCCATTTTACCTCGAGTCCGCTCGGCAACTTATGCAGCTGCGCTAGGACCAGGAGGGTAAACCTTTCCGGGAGGCGACATTCCCGAGTAGATGCTAAGGGCCGGTTCTGTCAAGCGCTGCTGGCTAGGTCGTATGCACCGGAAAGCATTCCAGCAGGCATAGGGGATATTTAGTAAAAGTAAAAATTTACAAGTAAGTTAAGTGCAATTTAGATGCTAATCAACTTGTCATATTTAAACACAGTTATGGCCCGAGGGCGGGCAACGCCCTTAGGACCAATCTTCTTGGTGTTAAGAACGATGTAGTTCTTCGCCATAAGCCTTCCCGGTAATGATCTTGCTGGGAGCCGGTTTCAAGGACGACGAAGTTCTTCGCCATGAGCCTTCCCGACAGTGTCGAGAACTCTAGAGTTCTCCACTGAATTCAGGCATCGAGAACGTCAAAGTTCTTTGCTGAAGATAAAAGCCTTCCTGGTGAAAAGCTTGCCGGAAGCCGGCGTCAAGAATGTCAAAAGTCTCCGCTGAAAACATAAGACTTCCCGGCAAGAGCCTTGCCGGGAGCAAGAAAGGAAACAAAACCACACTCTAGCATCGAGATCTGTAGAGTTCTTTGCCAGAAAATTTCCATGGAAGCAGACTCGGGGGCTGGCCAACGCCTCTGGGAGAAACTTTTTTGGGAAATCTGGTTAAACACTATCATGACCCATGCAAAATTTGGCCCCAACTCCAGCGTTGAGCTATTAGAGATCTCCGCTGAAACTGGGCCCGGGGGCTGTGTCGGTGTAATGAGAACCAGGGTCCCACTAAACTCTGAAGATGGGCCATGACAGTGCTCAGCAACGCCCGACAATCAATTCGCCGGCAAGCACTACTGCCACGGGGGGAGCGTCTCTCCCGCGGCATGGATCAACACTCAAGCAAACCTACCAGAAGATCCCGCAGGAAGGCCTCCCTTGCCGGGTAGACGAGTCTGGCGGAGTCAAGACCATGTTCGGGATCGAGTCCAAGCCACTCCAGCTGGGTCTCCGGTGCCGCCAAGCCAGACCCCGGCAAGCCTCGGATCGGCAAGCAAGTTCCTTGCCGCCCGGCAAGTATTGACACGGCAAGCTTCCGAACAGCAAGCAAAATTCCTTGATGGCACTCTATATCAATGATAGGCACATCATTAGATAAATGAGGACTGCATGGCCACGTATTCATCCACCACTCTAGGACTACCTCTATTGGAGTCTTCCCAAGCACGTGTCAAGATGGCATGGCTAGATGCTCAAGCGGTGGTGACTAGGCATGCTACTTTCCTGGTGGCCGAATAGAAGACATGCACCCAAGCGGTGCATTTAATTCACTGTCAGTGACGAGGATGATCACACTGTAGTAACTTTACACCTCTTGTATGCACTGTACGCCACTGTTGGAGACCCCTTGAACATATAAAAGGAGGCCCAAGGCGTAGCAGAAGTGGGGCTTCTGGCCGAGTTGATACAGGTAGCTACTGTGTACGGTTCATCACATAGGGCTCCTAGAGCCAGAGCTCAAGAACACAAAATATACACAGCCAAGCAGGATTAGGGTTTTACGCATCCTTGCGGCCCAAATCTGGCTACACGATCCTTCTGCTGACCACCAGACCCGCTCTTTCCACAGCCCGGTGCCCGCCAACCGTAGAAGGGATTCCCCGTGATCCCATACATGTCGTTCCACCGACATCTTTGGAACGCCAGGTAGGGGCGGCATAGTTGTGAAAATCTGGTCTAGCAGTTAGCGCATCAGTTTCTTCAAGATCATCATCATCACCTTCCATGGCGCCCGTGAAAAAGGGCTCTATGACGATGAAGCTTTCCACGTCCAAGCTTCCTTCACCCACACCTGCGGATGGCGCAGGCGGCGCTACCGCCACGGACAGTGCGGCTGCTGCGGTAGGCACGACCGGCGCAGGGGGCATGGTCGCCGAGTCCGCTGCAGCAAGAGCGGGCGATGGAGATGCTGGAGGCGGTCATCTTCCGCGACCCGCCGGACAAATTTCTTCACCAACAATGGCGTCTTCTTCGCCATCATCGCAATTCACAGAAACCTAAGTTCCAAAACTTTAATGACACCCTGTTGCACAGTCTCATCCTTAATGACATTTTTGCACATAACCTGTGCGCGAAGGAGCACTCTTGAGGCAATCTGCGCTCCGGGTTTTTCGGGTCCGCCTAGCAACACTCGTGCAACCGCGTTCGTTCTTGGAGTCTGAAGCTCTCGAGAAGGCGGCGTCCTCGATAGGCTGCTAACTAGGATCCGTTCCTAAGTGCCATTGACTAGGACGTGCACGATCGATATGCATTCCGGCAAGCGTAGGGAATAGTTGTGCGAACATTTAGTCATTTAAGGAAAAGACTTAACAAGTTTCTATTTATTTGAGATTTCTGCATTAAACCTGTATGCCAAGGAACCTTCTCGGGGCTAGTTGCGCTCCATTTTGCCTCCAGTCCGCTCGGCAACTTATGCAGCTGCGCTAGAACTACGAGGGCAAACCTTTCCGGGAGGCGATGTTCCCGAGTAGATGCTAAGGGCCCGTTCCGTCAAGCGTTGCTGGCTGGGTCGTATGCACCGGAAAGCATTCCAGCAGGCATAGGGGATATTAGCAGAAGTAAAATTTACAAGTAAGTTAAGTGCAACTTAGATGCTAATCAACTTGTCATATTTAAACGCAGTTATGGCCCGAGGGCTGGCAACGCCCTTAGGACCAATCTTCTTGGTGTTAAGAACGACGTAGTTCTTCGCCATTAGCCTTCCTGGTAATGATCTTGCTGGGAGCCGGTGTCAAGGACGACGAAGTTCTTCGCCATGAGCCTTCCCGATAGTGTCGAGAACTCTTGAGTTCTCCAATGAAGTCAGGCATCAAGAATGTCAAAGTTCTCTGCTGAAGATAAAAGCCTTCCTGGTGACAAGCTTGCCGGAAGCCGGCGTCAAGAACGTCAAAAGTCTCCGCTGAAAACATAAAACTTCCCAGCAACAGCCTTGCCGGGAGTAAGAAAGGAAACAAAACCACAATCTAGAATCGAGATCTGTAGAGTTCTTTGCCGGAAAATTTCCATGGAAGCAGACTCAGGGGCTGGCCAACGCCTCTGGGAGAAACTTTTTTGGGAAATGTGGTTAAACACTATCATGACCCATGCAAAATTTGGCCCCAACTCCAGCATCGAGCTCTTAGAGATCTCCGCTGAAACTGGGCCTGGGGGCTATGTCGGTGTAATGAGAACCAGGGTCCCACTAAGCTCTGAAGATGGGCCATGATAGTGCTCAGCAACGCCTGACAATCATTTCGCCGGCAAGCACTACTGCCGCGCGGGGAGCGTCTCTCCCGCGGCATGGATCAACACTCAAGCAAACCAACTAGAAGATCCCTGAGGAAGGCCTCCCTTGCCAGGTAGACGAGTTTGGCGGAGTCAAGACCATGCCCGGGATCGAGTCCAAGCCACTCCCGCAGGGTCTCCGGGACCGCCAAGCCAGACCCCGGCAAGCCTCGGATCGACAAGCAAGTTCCTTGCCGCCCGGCAAGTATTGACCCGACAAGCTTCGGAATGGCAAGAAAAATTCCTTGCTGGCACTCTATATCAATGATAGGCACATCATTAGATAAATGAGGACTGCATGGCCACGTATTCATCCACCACTCTAGAACTACCTCTATTGGAGTCTTCCCAAGCACGTGTCAAGATGGCATGGCTAGATGCTCAAGCGGTGGTGACTAGGCATGCTACTTTCCTGGTGGCCGAATAGAAGACATGCACCCAAGCGGTGCATTTAATTCACTGTCAGTGATGAGGATGATCACACTGTAGTAACTTTACACCTCCTGTATGCACTATACGCCACTGTTGGAGACCCCTTGGACAAATAAAAGGAGGCCGAAGGCGTAGAAGAAGGGGGGCTTCTGACCGAGTTGATACGGGTAGCTACTGTGTATGGTTCATCACATAGCGCTCCTGGAGCCAGAGCTCAAGAACAGTAAATATACACAGACAAGCAGGATTAGGGTTTTACGCATCCTTGCGTCCCGAACCTGGGTAAACGATCCTTGTGATGACCGCCAGACCTGCTCTTTCCACAGCCCCGCACCCGCTAACAGTAGAAGGGATTCCCCGTGATCCCATAAGTGTCGTTCCACTGATATCTCCCGACCCCAAACTCCACTGCCCAACCGATCCAGAGCCAACCATCCAACTTGTCGCCTACCAACATGCGCCACCACGGTCTTGATGCCCCCACGCCACCTCACTGACATTACCACCATGAGGCCGAGAGGACGGAGACAGGAGCGCCGGGAATCGGGAGCAGCGGCACCGGAGGCCCGCGGGAGGGAACCACCTCCACCGCCATCGTGCAGGAATCTCGTGCCTCTAGCACCATCGCGGTCGCCATTCGGACGCGGCAGCGAGGTATACTAGGCCACCCTTGCCAGGCCAGGCCCAAAACAGGCCCTCAAAGCCCCGGTCACCATGCTGTAGTAGGCCGGTGCCAGCTTCGCCACCACCCACCAGCCGAACGCCGCTCCTCTGCCCCCCGGATGCCATGCCGACGACAAACCTCGCCACCGCCCCGCCTATACCCAGATGGAGCCCAAAGGGCCCAGATCTGGGCAGAGCGGACGCCGCTAGATCGCGCCACCACACCACCCCCGGCGCTGATACGTCTCCAATGTATCTATAAGCTATGAAGTATTCATGCTATGTTTGCAACAATTCATATGGTTTTGGTACGATTTGATTACAACTAACCCGGACTGACGTAGTTTTCAGCAGAACTACCGTGGTGTGGTTTTTTGTGCAGAAATAAAAGTTTTTGGAATGGGATGAAAATTTATAGTGATATTTTATGGATCAAAAGAGACCCCTGAAGCACCGGAGTTGGACCAGAAGAGTCCTAAGGAGTCCACAAGCCAGCGGTGCCCTGAGGGCTTGTGGGCCCTACCCCCCCAAGGCATGCCCTGAGGGCTTGTGGGCCCCTCGGGCACCCCCTGACTTGTTTTCGACACCAAAAATTCTTATAAATATAGAAACCTTCGAAAAGAACCCTAGATCGAAAGTTCCGCCGCTGCAAGACTCTGTAGCCACAAAAACCCAATCAGGAGCCCGTTCTGGCACCCTGTCGGCGGGGGAAACCATCACCGGAGGCATGTTCGTCATCCCGGCGGTCTCCATGACGAGGAGGGAGTAGTTCACCCTCGGGGCTGAGGGTATGTACTAGTAGCTATGTGTTTGATCTCCCTCTTATGTTCTTGATTTGGCACGATCTTGATGTACCACGAGCTTTATTACTATAGTTGGATCTTATCGTGTTCTTCCCCCTCTACCTTCTTGTGATGAATTAAGTCTTGCTCTTTGAGGTTTCTTTATGTTGGATTGAGTATTGGATTTGAGAAAACTTGATGTATGTCTTGCGATGGGATATCTGTGGTGACGATGGGATGTTATATTGATTCACTTGATGTATGTTTTGGCACTCAACTCGCGGATTCTCAAGGTGACATTGGGGTAATCTATGCATAGGGGTTGATGCACGTTTTCATCCTACGTTCTCCGATAGAAACTTTGAAGTGATTCTTTGTCGCAGGTTGAGGGATTGACATATGATTTAATTATGTTATCATTGTTGAGAGACTTTGCACTGATGAAAGTATGAACCCTAGGACTTATTTTCAAGCATTGCAATACCGTTTTAGCTCACTTTTGTTACTAGTTACCTGGCTGTTTTTACATTTTCAGATTACAAAAACCTATATCTACTATCCATATTACACTTGTATCACCATCTCTTCACCGAACTAGTGCACCTATACAATTTACCATTGTATTGGGTGTGTTGGGGACACAAGAGACTCCTGCTATTTGGTTGCAGGGTTGTTTGAGAGAGACCATCTTCATCCTACGCCTCCCACGGATTGATAAACCTTAGGTCATCCACTTGAGGGAAAATTTCTACTGTCCTACAAACTCTACGTTTGGAGGCCTAACAGGAGTCTATAAGAAGAAGGTTGCGTAGTAGGCATCAAGCTCTTTTCTGGTGCCGTTGTCGGGGAGGTGAGTGCTTGAAGGTATATCTTTAGATCTTGCAATTGAATCTTTCAGTTTCCACTGCTGTTTCATCTCCCCTGGTCAGTGGCGCCATTACACCCTTCCCCTGCACCTCCCTCATGTCGCCCAGCTTCCTCCAAATTGCAGTATATAACCCTTCCTTCAAAAAACCCCATTTGGATGTTGCATTGTGGTGACCGCAGCTTCAGCCCCACATAGATCGCCTTCCTATGCTTGCCGCTCTCGCATGAATGGGCGGCTCATCGACAAGTACCAGCGATGATAAAGGAGGTGGAGGATTCTGTTGGAAATATGAGCAAATTACTACGATATTTAATCCGAATAAACAGAAAATAAATCATGACAGCAATTGCAGAGATTAAACTAATCTTGCGAACTAGCATAGTGTTGGGGAACGTAGCAGAAATTCAAAATTTTCCTACGTGCCACCAAGATCTATCTATGGAGAGACTAGCAACGAGGGGAAGGAGAGTGCATCTACATACCCTTGTAGATCGCTAAGCGGAAGCGTTCAAGTGAACGGGGTTGATGGAGTCGTACTCGTCGTGATTCAGATCACCGATGATCCTAGTGCCGAACGGACGGCACCTCCGCGTTCAACACACGTACAGCTCGACGATGTCTCCCACACCTTGATCCAGCAAGGAGAGAGGGAGAGGTTGAGGAAGACTCCATCCAGCAGCAGCACAACAGCGTGGTGGTGATGGAGGAGCGTGACAATCCTGCAGGGCTTCGCTAAGCTCCTACGGGAGAGGAGGAGGTGTCACGGGAGGGAGGGAGGCGCCAAGGGCTCAGGTATGGATGCCCTCCCTCCCCTCCACTATATATAGGGGCAGGGGAGAGGGGGGAGGCGCAGCCTTGCCCCTTCCTCCAAGGAAAGGGTGCTGCTAAGAGGGGGGGAGGAGTCCATCCTCCCCAAGGCACCTCGGAGGTGCCTTCCCCCTTTAGGACTCTCCCCTTTTTCCTATATCTTGGCGCATAGGCCTCTAGGGGCTGGTGCCCTTGGCCCATGTAGGCCAAGGCGCACCCCCTACAGCCCATGTGGCCCCCGGGGCAGGTGGCCCCACCCGGTGGGCCCCCGGGATCCTTCCGGTGGTCCCGGTACAATACCGATGACCCCGAAACTTGTCCCGATGGCCGAAACAGGACTTCCTATATATAAATCTTTACCTCCGGACCATTCCGGAACTCCTCGTGACGTCCGGGATCTCATTCGGGACTCCGAACAACATTCGGTAACCACATAAACTTCCTTTATAACCCTAGCGTCATCGAACCTTAAGTGTGTAGACCCTACGGGTTCGGGAGACATGTAGTCATGACCGAGATGTTCTCCGGTCAATAACCAACAGCGGGATCTGGATACCCATGTTGGCTCCCACATGTTCCACGATGATCTCATCGGATGAACCACGATGTCAAGGACTCAATCAATCCCGTATACAATTCCCTTTGTCTAGCGGTATGGTACTTGCCCGAGATTCGATCGTCGGTATACCGATACCTTGTTCAATCCCGTTACCAGCAAGTCTCTTTACTCGTTCCATAACAATTCATCCCATGATCAACCCCTTGGTCACATTGTGCACATTATGATGATGTCCTACCGAGTGGGCCCAGAGATACCTCTCCGTTTACACGGAGTGACAAAATCCCAATCTCGATTCGTGCCAACCCAACAGACACTTTCAGAGATACCCGTAGTGTACCTTTATAGCCACCCAGTTACGTTGTGACGTTTGGCACACCCAAAGCACTCCTACGGTATCCGGGAGTTGCACAATATCATGGTCTAAGGAAATGATACTTGACATTAGAAAAGCTTTAGCATACGAACTACATGATCTTGTGCTAGGCTTAGGATTGGGTCTTGTCCATCACATCATTCTCCTAATGATGCGATCCCGTTATCAACGACATCCAATGTCCATGGTCAGGAAACCATAACCATCTATTGATTAACGAGCTAGTCAACTAGAGGCTTACTAGGGACATGGTGTTGTCTATGTATCCACACATGTATCTGAGTTTCCTATCAATACAATTCTAGCATGGATAATAAACGATTATCATGAACAAGGAAATATAATAATAATCAATTTATTATTGCCTCTAGAGCATATTTCCAACAGTCTCCCACTTGCACTAGAGTCAATAATCTAGTTCACATCGATATGTGATTAACACTCAAGGTCACATCCCCATGTGACTAACACCCAAAGAGTTTACTAGAGTCAATAATCTAGTTCACATTTACCATGTGATTAACACTCGATGAGTTCTGGGTTTGATCATGTTATGCTTGTGAGAGAGGTTATAGTCAACGGGTCTGAACCTTTCAGATCCGTGTGTGCTTTACAAATCTCTATGTCATCTCCTAGATGCAGCTACCACGTTCTATTTGGAGCTATTCCAAATAACTGTTCTACTTGGAGCTATTCTAAATTGTTGCTCCATTATACATATCCGGTATCTCTACTCAGAGCTATCCGGATAGGTGTTAAGCTTGCATCGTCGTAACTCTTTACGTCGAACTCTTTATCACCTCCATAACCGAGAAAATTCCTTAGTCCACTAGTTACTAAGGATAACTTTGACCGCTGTCCTATGATCCATTCATGGATCACTCTTGTACCCCTTGACTGACTCATGGCAAGGCACACTTTCGGTGCGGTACACAGCATAGCATACTGTAGAGCCTACGTCTAAAGCATAGGGGACGACCTTCGTACTTTCTCTCTTTTCTGCCATGGTCGAGCTTTAAGTCTTAACTTCGTACCTTACAACTCAGGCAATAACTCCTTTTTGACTAATCCATCTTGAACACCTTCAAGATCACGTCAAGGCATGTGCTCATTTGAAAGTACTATTAAGCGTTTTGATCTATCCTTATAGATCTTGATGCTCAATGTTCAAGTAGCTTAATCCAGGTTTTCCATTGAAAACACTTTCCAAATAACCCTATATGCTTTCCAGAAATTCTACGTCATTTCTGATCATTAATATGTCAACAACATATACTCATCAGAAATTCTATAGTGCTCCCACTCACTTCTTTGGAAATACAAGTTTCTCATAAACTTTGTATACACCCAAAATCTTTGATCATCATCAAAGCATACATTCCAACTCCGAGATGCTCACTCCAGTCCTCAGAAGGATTGCTGGAGCTTTGCATACTTATTAGCATATTTCAGGATAGACAAAACCTTTCGGTTGTATCACATACAACCTTTCCTCAAGAATCGTCGAGGAAACAATGTTTTGACATCCTATCTGCAAGATTTCATAAATAATGCAGTAATTGCTAATATAATTCCAACAGACTCTTAGCATCGCTACGAGTGAGAAAGTCTCACCGCACTCAACTCCTTGAACTTGTCGGGAAACTTCTTAACGACAAGTCGAACTTTCTTCAATGGTGACACTTACCATCATTGTCTGTCTTCCTTTCAAAATCCATCTGTACTCAACAGCCTTACGACCATCAAGTAGTTCTTCCAAAGTCTACACTTTGTTTTCATATATGGATCCTCTCTCGGATTACATGGCCTCGAGCCATTTATCGGAATCCGGGCCCACCATCGCTTCTCCATAGCTCGTAGGTTCATTGTTGTCTAGCAGCATGACTTCCAAGACAGGATTACTGTACCACTCTGAAGTAGTACGTATCCTTGTCACCCTACGAGGTTTGGGAGTGACTTGATCTGAAGTTTCATGATCACTATCATAAGCTTCTACTTCAATTGGTGTAGGTGCCACAGGAACAACTTCCTGTGCCCTGCTACACACTGGTTGAAGTGATGGTTCAATAACCTCATCAAGTCTCCACCATCCTCCCACTCAATTCTTTCGAGAGAAACCTTTCCTCGAGAAAGGACCCAATTCTAGAAACAATTCATATTGCCTTCGGATCTGAATTAGGAGGTATACCCAACTGTTTTGGGTGTCCTATGAAGATGTACTTTATCCGCTTTGGGTTCAAGCTTAATCCTGAAACTTTTTCACATAAGCGTCGCAGCCCCAAACCTTTAAGAAACGACAACTTAGGTTTCTCTAAACCATAATTCATACGGTGTCATCTCATCGGAATTATGTGGTGCCCTATTTAAAGTGAATGTGGTTGTCTCTAATGCCTAACCCATGAACGATAGTGGTAACTCGATAAGAGACATCATGGTATGCACCATATCCAATAGGGTGCAACTATGACGTTTGGACACACCATCACACTATGGTGTTCCAGGCTGTATCAGTTGTGAAACAATTTCCACAATGTCTTAATTCTGTGCCAAACTCGTGATTCAGATATTCATCTCTATGATCATATCATATATCTTTTATCCTCTTGTCACGACGATCTTTCAACTTCACACTGAAATTACTTGAACCTTTCAATAATTCAGACTCGTGATTCATCAAGTAAATATACTCAACATCTACTCGAATCATCTGTGAAGTAAGAACATAACGATATTCACTGCATGCCTCAGCACTCATTGGACTGCACACATCAAAATGTGTTACTTCCAACAAGTTGCTATCTTGTTCCATCTTACTGAAAACGAGGCTTTTCAGTCATCTTGCCCATGTGGTATGATTTACATGTCCCAAGTGATTCAAAATCAAGTGAGTCCAAACGATCCATCTGCATGGAGTTTCTTCATGCGTATACACCAATAGACATGGTTCGCATGTCTCAAACTTTTCAAAAATGAGTGAGTCCAAAGATCCATCAACATGGAGCTTCTTCATGCGTTTTAAACCAATATGACTTACATGGCAGTGCCACCAGTAAGTGGTACTATCATTACTATCTTTTGGCATGAAAATGTGTATCACTATGATCGAGATTCAATCAACCATTCAGGTTTAATGCTAATCTTGATGGTAGAGGGAGCGTGCGATGTTTGATTACATCAAACTTGGAAACACTTCCAACATATATCGTCAGCTCACTTTTAGCTAGTCTCCGTTTATTCCGTAGCTTTTATTTCGAGTTACTAACACTTAGCAACCGAACCGGTATCTAATACCCTGGTGCTACTAGGAGTACTAGTAAAGTACACATTAACATAATGTATATCCAATATACTTCTATCGACCTTGCCAGCCTTCTCATCTACCAAGTATCTAGGGTAATTCTGCTCTAGTGACTATTCCCCTTATCACAGAAGCACTTAGTCTCGGGTTTGGGTTCAACCTTGGGTTTCTTCACTAGAGCAGCAGTTGAATTGCCGTTTCATGAAGTATCCCTTTGTTCCCTTACCCTTCTTGAAACTAGTGGTTTCACCAACCATCAACAATTGATGCTCCTTCTTCATTTCTACTTTCGCGGTGTCAAACATCACGAGTACCTCAAGGATCACCATATCTATCCCTGATATATTATAGTTCATCACGAAGCTCTAGCAGCTTGATGGCAATGTCTTTGGAGAAACATCACTATCTCATCTGGAAGATCAACTCCCACTCGATTCAAATGATTGTTGTACTCAGACAATCTGAGCACAAGCTCAACAATTGAGCTTTTCTCCTTAGTTTGCAGGTTAAGAAAGTCATCGGAGGTCTTATACCTCTTGACATGGGCACGAGCCTGAAATCCCAATTTCAGCCCTCAAAACATCTCATATGTTTCGCGATGTTTCAAAAACGTCTTTGGTGCCTCAACTCTAAACCGTTTAACTGAACTATCACGTAGTTATCAAAACGTGTATGTCAGATGTTTGTAACAACCACAGACAACGTTCGAGGTTCAGCACACTGAGCGGTGCATTAAGGACATAAGCCTTCTATGAAGCAATGAGGACAATCCTCAGTTTACGGACCTAGTCCGCATAATTGCTAGTATCAACTTTCAACTAATTTTTCTCTAGGAACATATCTAAACAGTAGAACTATAGCGTGAGCTACGACATAATTTGCAAAAACCTTTTGACTATGTTCAGGATAATTAAGTTCATCTTATGAACTCCCACTCAGATAGACATCCCTCTAGTCATCTAAGTGATTACATGATCCGAGTCAAACTAGGCCGTGTCCGATCATCACGTGAGACGGACTAGTCATCATCGGTGAACATCTTCATGTTGATCGTATCTTCTATACGACTCATGTTCGACCTTTCGGTCTCCGTGTTCCGAGGCCATGTCTGTACATGCTAGGCTCGTCAAGTTAACCCTAAGTGTTTCGCGTGTGTAAATCTGTCTTACACCCGTTGTATGTGAACGTTAGAATCTAACACCCGATCATCACGTGGTGCTTCGAAACACGAACTGTCGCAACGGTGCACAGTTAGGGGAGAACACTTCTTGAAATTGTTGTAAGGGATCATCTTATTTACTACCGTCGTTCTAAGCAAATAAGATGTATAAACATGATAAACATCACATGCAATCAAATAGTGACATGATATGGCCAATATCATTTTGCTCCTTCTGATCTTCATCTTCGGGCTCCATGATCATCATCGTCACCAGCATGACACCATGATCTCCATCATCATGATCTCCATCATCGTGTCTTCATGAAGTTGTCACGCCAACGACTACTTCTACTACTATGGCTACCGGTTAGCAATAAAGTAAAGTAATTACATGGCGTTGTTCAATGACACGCAGGTCATACACTAAATAAAGACAACTCCTATGGCTCCTGCCGGTTGTCATACTCATCGACATGCAAGTCGTGATTCCTATTACAAGAACATGATCAATCTCATACATCGCATATCATTCATCACATTCTTGTTGGCCATATCACATCACAAAGCATACCCTGCAAAAACAAGTTAGACGTCCTCTAATTGTTGTTTGCATGTTTTACGTGGCTGCTATGGGTTTCTAGCAAGAACGTTTCTTACCTACGCATGAACCACAACGTGATATGCCAATTGCTATTTACCCTTCATAAGGACCCTTTTCATCGAATCCGATCCGACTAAAGTGGGAGAGACAGACACCCGCCAGCCACCTTATGCAACTAGTGCATGTTTGTCGGTGGAACCGGTCTCACGTAAGCGTACGTGTAAGGTTGGTCCGAGCCGCTTCATCCCACGATGCCGCCGAATCAAGATAAGACTAGTAACGGCAAGCATATTGAACAATATCGACGCCCACAACTACTTTGTGTTCTACTCGTGCAAATAATCTACGCAATAGACCTAGCTCATGATGCCATTGTTGGGGAACGTAGCAGAAATTCAAAATTTTCCTACGTGTCACCAAGATCTATCTATGGAGAGACTAGCAACGAGGGGAAGGAGAGTGCATCTACATACCCTTGTAGATCGCTAAGCGGAAGCGTTCAAGTGAACGGGGTTGATGGAGTCGTACTCGTCGTGATTCAGATCACCGATGATCCTAGTGCCGAACGGACGGCACCTCCGCGTTCAACACACGTACAGATCGACGATGTCTCCCACGCCTTGATCCAGCAAGGAGAGAGGGAGAGGTTGAGGAAGACTCCATCCAGCAGCAGCACAACGGCGTGGTGGTGATGGAGGAGCGTGGCAATCCTGCAGGGCTTCGCTAAGCTCCTACGGGAGAGGAGGAGGTGTCACGGGAGGGAGGGAGGCGCCAAGGGCTCAGGTATGGATGCCCTCCCTCCCCTCCACTATATATAGGGGCAGGGGAGAGGGGGGAGGCGCAGCCTTGCCCCTTCCTCCAAGGAAAGGGTGCGGCTAAGAGGGGGGGAGGAGTCCATCCTCCCCAAGGCACCTCGGAGGTGCCTTCCCCCTTTAGGACTCTCCCCTTTTTCCTATATCTTGGCGCATGGGCCTCTAGGGGCTGGTGCCCTTGGCCCATGTAGGCCAAGGCGCACCCCCTACAGCCCATGTGGCCCCCGGGGCAGGTGGCCCCACCCGGTGGGCCCCCGGGACCCTTCCGGTGGTCCCGGTACAATACCGATGACCCCGAAACTTGTCCCAATGGCCGAAACAGGACTTCCTATATATAAATCTTTACCTCCGGACCATTCCGGAACTCCTCGTGACGTCCGGGATCTCATCCGGGACTCTGAACAACATTCGGTAACCACATACAAACTTCCTTTATAACCCTAGCGTCATCGAACCTTAAGTGTGTAGACCCTACGGGTTCGGGAGACATGTAGTCATGACCGAGATGTTCTCCGGTCAATAACCAACAGCGGGATCTGGATACCCATGTTGGCTCCCACATGTTCCACGATGATCTCATCGGATGAACCACGATGTCAAGGACTCAATCAATCCCGTATACAATTCCCTTTGTCTAGCGGTATGGTACTTGCCCGAGATTCGATCGTCGGTATACCGATACCTTGTTCAATCCCGTTACCAGCAAGTCTCTTTACTCGTTCCATAACACATCATCCCGTGATCAACCCCTTGGTCACATTGTGCACATTATGATGATGTCCTACCGAGTGGGCCCAGAGATACCTCTCCGTTTACACGGAGTGACAAAATCCCAATCTCGATTCGTGCCAACCCAACAGACACTTTCAGAGATACCCGTAGTGTACCTTTATAGCCACCCAGTTACGTTGTGACGTTTGGCACACCCAAAGCACTCCTACGGTATCCGGGAGTTGCACAATCTCATGGTCTAAGGAAATGATACTTGACATTAGAAAAGCTTTAGCATACGAACTACATGATCTTGTGCTAGGCTTAGGATTGGGTCTTGTCCATCACATCATTCTCCTAATGATGCGATCCCGTTATCAACGACATCCAATGTCCATGGTCAGGAAACCATAACCATCTATTGATTAACGAGCTAGTCAACTAGAGGCTTACTAGGGACATGGTGTTGTCTATGTATCCACACATGTATCTGAGTTTCCTATCAATACAATTCTAGCATGGATAATAAACGATTATCATGAACAAGGAAATATAATAATAATCAATTTATTATTGCCTCTAGGGCATATTTCCAACACATAGTAGTGAAGGAAATATGCCCTAGAGGCAATAATAAAGCTATTATTCATTTCCTTATATCATGATAAATGTTTATTATTCATGCTAGAATTGTATTAACCGGAAACATAATACATGTGTGAATACATAGACAAACAGAGTGTCACTAGTATGCCTCTACTTCACTAGCTCGTTGATCAAAGATGGTTATGTTTCCTAACCATAGACATGAGTTGTCATTTGATTAACGGGATCACATCATTAGGAGAATGATGTGATTGACTTGACCCATTCCGTTAGCATAGCACTTGATCGTTTAGTTTGTTGCTATTGCTTTCTTCATGACTTATACATGTTCCTATGACTATGAGATTATGCAACTCCTGTTTACCGGAGGAACACTTTGTGTGCCACCAAACGTCACAACGTAACTGGGTGATTATAAAGGTGCTCTACAGGTGTCTCCGAAGGTACTTGTTGGGTTGGCATTTTTTGAGATTAGGATTTGTCACTCCGATTATCGGAGAGGTAACTCTGGGCCCTCTCGGTAATGCACATCACTTAAGCCTTGCAAGCATTGCAACTAATGAGTTAGTTGCAGGATGATGTATTACAGAACGAGTAAAGAGACTTGTCGGTAACGAGATTGAACTAGGTATTGAGATACCGACGATCGAATCACGGGCAAGTAACATGCCAATGACGAAGGGAACAAACGTATGTTGTTATGCGGTCTGACCGATAAAGATCTTCGTAGAATATGTAGGAGCCAATATGAGCATCCAGGTTCCGCTATTGGTTATTGACCGGAGACGTGTCTCGGTCATGTCTACATTGTTCTCGAACCCGTAGGGTCCGCACGCTTAATGTCACGATGATAGTTTCATTATGAGTTTATATATTTTGATGTACCGAAGGTTGTTCAGAGTCCCGGATGTGATCACGAACTTGACGAGGAGTCTCGAAATGGTCGAGACATAAAGATCAATATATTGGACGACTATATTTGGACACCGGAAAGGTTCCGGGTGAGATTGGGACAATACCGGATCACCGGGAGGTTATCGGAACCCCCCGGGAGGTATATGGGCCTTAGTGGAAAGGAGGGGAAAGGAGCAAGGGAGGGGGCGCCCCCCCAAGCCCAATCCGAATTGGGAGGGGGGCCGGGCCCCACTTTCCTTCCTCCCTCCTTCCTCTTCCTTCCCTCTCCTACTCCTAATAGGAAAAAGGGGAGTCCTACTCCTTGTGGGAGTTGGACTCCCCCCTAGGGCGCGCCACCCTCCTTGGCCGGCCCCCTCCTCCACTCCTTTATATATGGGGGCAGGGGGCACCCCATAGACACAACAATTGATCATTGATCTCTTAGCCGTGTGTGGTGCCCCCCTCCACCATAATCCTCGATAATATTGTAGCGGTGCTTAGGCGAAGCCCTGCAACGGTAGAACATCAAGATTGTCACCACGCCGTCGTGCTGACGGAAAACTTCCCCGACACTTTGCTGGATCGGAGTCCAGGGATCGTCATCGAGCTGAACGTGTGCTAGAACTCCGAGGTGCCGTAGTTTCGGTGCTTGATTGGTCCGGCCGTGAAGACATACGACTACAGCAACCGTGTTGTGCTAACGCTTCCACTTCCGGTCTACGAGGGTACGTAGACAACACTCTCCCCTCTCGTTGCTATGCATCACCATGATCTTGCGTGTGCGTAGGATTTTTTTTGAAATTACTACGTTACCCAACAAGTAGATGAGTACATCACATCTAGGCCACATACTAGAAACATGAATTCTACCACGATCTCGAACAAGAAGGATAGAATCACATATGGTGCAGCGGGAACAGCACCGCCGGTGTTGACGTTGTCGCCCATGTCGTCGAGGATGAGGTTGCCGAGGTCGGGGAAGAAGTCGTCGTTCGCGAAGTCGTCGCTGCCAGCAGTCGCGCGAGTGCGCTCCCCAAAAACCTGATCGCCCCTCTCCCGTACAGGATCACAAGAGGCAGGGTTCTAGAGGCCTGCGGTCCCTTCTTCCGGTGAATGCCAAAAGGAGGGATGGAGAAGACTTTCTTGGTGGCGCATGTTGGAAATATGCCCTAGAGGCAATAATAAATTGGTTATTATTATATTTCCTTGTTCATGATAATCGTTTATTATCCATGCTAGAATTGTATTGATAGGAAACTCAGATACATGTGTGGATACATATACAACACCATGTCCCTAGTAAGCCTCTAGTTGACTAGCTCGTTGATCAATAGATGGTTGCGGTTTCCTGACCATGGACATTGGATGTCGTTGATAACGGGATCACATCATTAGGAGAATCATGTGATGGACAAGACCCAATCCTAAGCCTAGCACAAAGATCGTGTAGTTCGTATGCTAAAGCTTTTCTAAATGTCAAGTATCATTTCCTTAGACCATGAGATTGTGCAACTCCCGGATACCGTAGGAATACTTTGGGTGTGCCAAATGTCACAACGTAACTGGGTGGCTATAAAGGTACACTACAGGTATCTCCGAAAGTGTCTGTTGGGTTGGCACAAATCGAGACTGGGATTTGTCACTCCGTGTAAACGGAGAGGTATCTCTGGGCCCACTCGGTAGGACATCATCATAATGTGCACAATGTGACCAAGGAGTTGATCATGGGATGATGTATTACGGAACGACTAAAGAGACTTGCCGGTAACGAGATTGAACAAGGTATCGGGATATCGATGATCGAATCTTGGGCAAGTATCGTACCACTAGACAAAGGGGATTGTATACGGGATTGATCGAATCCTCGACATCGTGGTTCATCCGATGAGATCATTGTGGAACATGTGGGAACCAACATGGGTATCCAGAACCCGCTGTTGGTTATTAACCGGAGAACGTCTCGGTCATGTCTGCAGGGTTCCCGAACCCGTAGGGTCTACACACTTAAGGTTCGATGACGCTAGGGTTATAAGGAATAGATATACGTGGTTACCGAATGTTGTTCGGAGTCCCGGATGATATCCCGGACGTCAAGAGGATTTCCGGAATGGTCCAGAGGTAAAGATTTATATATGGGAAGTCCTGTTTTGGTCACCGGAAAGGTTTTGGGTTTTATCGATAACATACCGGGACCACCGGGAGGGTTCCGGGGGTCCACCAAGTGGGGCCACAAGCCCCGGAGGGCTGCATGGGCCAAGTGTGGGAGGGGACCAGCCCCAGGTGGGCTGGTGCGCCCCCCCCCCCCACAAGGGCCCAAGGCGCCTAAGGGGAGGAGGGGGGGCAAACCCTAAGGGCAGATGGGCCTTAGGGCCCATGCCTGGTGCACCTCCCTCTCCCCATCCCCTGGCCGCCCCACCAGATGGGATATGGGCTGGCCGCCGCCCCTAGGGTGGAACCCTAGGTGGGGGTGCAGCCCCTCCCTCTCCCCTATATATAGTTGAGGTCTTTGGGGCTGCCAACAGATGAGTTTCTGATCTCTCCCTGGCGCAGCCCTACCTCTCTTTCTCCTCATATCTCGCGGTGCTTGGCAAAGCCCTGCTGGATCACCATGCTCCTCCACCACCACCACGCCGTTGTGCTGCTGCTGGATGGAGTCTTCCTCAACCTCTCCCTCTCTCCTTGCTGGATCAAGGCATGGGAGACGTCACCGGGCTGTGCGTGTGTTGAACGCGGAGGTGCCGTCCATTCGGCACTAGGATCTCCGGTGATTTGGATCACGACGAGTACGACTCCTTCAACCCCGTTCTCTTGATAGCTTCCGCTTAGCAATCTACAAGGGTATGTAGATGCACTCTCCTTCCCCTCGTTGCTGGTTTCTCCATAGATAGATCTTGGTGACACGTAAGAAAATTTTGAATTTCTTCTACGTTACCCTACAGTGGCATCATGAGCTAGGTCTATTGCGTAGATTCTATGCACGAGTAGAACACAAAGTAGTTGTGGGCGTTGATTTTTTTCAATATGCTTACCGTTACTAGTACAATCTTGTTTCGACGGTATTGTGGGATGAAGCGGCCCGGACCGACCTTACACGTACTCTTATGTGAGACAGGTTCCACCGACTGACATGCACTAGTTGCATAAGGTGGCTAGCGGGTGCCAGTCTCTCCCACTTTAGTCGGAACGGATTCGATGAAAAGGGTCCTTATGAAGGGTAAATAGCAATTGGCATATCACGTTGTGGTTTTGCGTAGGTAAGAAACGTTCTTGCTAGAAACCCATAGCAGCCACGTAAAACATGCAAACAACAATTAGAGGACGTCTAACTTGTTTTTGCAGGGTATGCTATGTGATGTGATATGGCCAAGAAGAATGTGATGAATGATATGTGATGTATGAGATTGATCATGTTCTTGTAATAGGAATCACGACTTGCATGTCGATGAGTATGACAACCGGCAGGAGCCATAGGAGTTGTCTTTATTTATTGTATGACCTACGTGTCATTCAACAACGCCATGTAATTACTTTACTTTATTGCTAACCGGTAGCCATAGTAGTAGAAGTAATAAGTTGGCGAGACAACTTCATGTTGACATGATGATGGAGATCATGATGATGGAGATCATGGTGTCATGCCGGTGACAAGATGATCATGGAGCCCCAAGATGGAGATCAAAGGAGCTATATGATATTGACCATATCATGTCACTATTATTTGATTGCATGTGATGTTTATCATGTTTATGCATCTTATTTGCTTAGAACAATGGTAGTAAATAAGATGATCCCTCATTAAAATTTCAAGAAAGTGTTCCCCCTAACTGTGCACCGTTGCGAAAGTTCGTCGTTTCGAAGCACCACGTGATGATCGGGTGTGATAGATTCTAACGTTCACATACAACGGGTGTAAGACAGATTTACACACGCGGAACACTTAGGTTGACTTGACGAGCCTAGCATGTACAGACATGGCCTCGGAACACAAGAGACCGAAAGGTCGAGCATGAGTCATATGGTAGATACGATCAACATGAAGATGTTCACCGATGATGACTAGTCCGTCTCACGTGATGATCGGACACGGCCTAGTTGACTCAGATCATGTAATTACTTAGATGACTAGAGGGATGTCTATCTGAGTGGGAGTTCATAAGATGAACTTAATTATCCTGAACATAGTCAAAAGGTCTTCGCAAATTATGTCGTAGCTCGCGCTTCAGTTCCACTGTTTAGATATGTTCCTAGAGAAAATTTAGTTGAAAGATGATAGTAGCAATTATGCGGACTAGGTCCGTAAACTGAGGATTGTCCTCATTGCTTCATAGAAGGCTTATCTCCTTAATGCACCGCTCAGTGTGCTGAACCTCGAATGTCGTCTGTGGATGTTACGAACATCTGACATACACATTTTGATAACTACGTGATAGTTTAGTTAAACGGTTTAGAGTTGAGGTACCGAAGACATTTTCAAACGTTGCGAAACATATGAGATGTTTCGAGGGCTGAAATTGGGATTTCAGGCTCGTGCCCACGTCAAGAGGTATAAGACCTTCGACGATTTTCTTAGCCTGCAAACTAAGGGAGAAAAGCTCAATTGTTGAGCTTGTGCTCAGATTGTTTGAGTACAACAATCATTTGAATCGAGTGGGAGTTGATCTTCCAGATGAGATAGTGATATTTCTCCGAAGTCATTACCACCAAGCTGCTAGAGCTTCGTGATGAACTATAATATATCAGGGACATATATGATGATCCTTGAGATATTCGCGATGTTTGACACCACAAAAGTAGAAATCAAGAAGGAGCATCAACTATTGATGGTTGGTGAAACCACTAGTTTCAAGAAGGGCAAGGGCAAAAAGGGATGCTTCATGAAACGGCAAATCAGCTGCTGCTCTAGTGAAGAAACCAAGGTTGAACCCAAACCCGAGACTAAGTGCTTCTGTAATAAGGGGAACAGCCACTGGAGCAGAATTACCCTAGATACTTGGTAGATGAGAAGGCTGGCAAAGTCGATAGAAGTATATTGGATATACATTGTGTTAATGTGTACTTTACTAGTACTCCTGGTAGCACCATGGTATTAGATACCGGTTCCGTTGCTAAATGTTAGTAAACTCAAAATAAAAAGCTGCGGAGTAAACGGAGACTAGCTAAAGGTGAGCTGGCGATATGTGTTGGAAGTTTTTCCCAAGCTTGATGTGATCAAGCATCGCACGCTCCCTCTACCATCGAGATTGGTGCTTGCGTTGAGCATAGACATGATTGGATTATGTCTGTCACAATATGGTTATTCATTCAAGGAGAATAATGGTTACTCTGTTTATTTGAATAATGCCTTCAATGGTCTTGCACCTAAAATGAATGGTTTATTGAATCTCGATCGTGGTGATACACATGTTCATGCCAAAAAGATATAAGATAGTAATGATAGTACCACCTACTTGTGGCACTGCCACGTAAGTCATATTGGTATAAAACGCATGAAGAAGCTCCATGTTGATGGATCTTTGGGCTCACTCGTTTTGAAAAGTTTGAGACATGCGAACCATGTCTATTGGTGTATATGCATGAAGAAACTCCATGCAAATGGACCGTTTGGACTCACTTGATTTTGAATCACCTGAGACATGCAAATCATACCACATGGGCAAGATGACTGAAAGCCTCGTTTTCAGTAAAATGGAACTAGAAAGCAACTTGTTGGAAGTAATACATTTTGATGTGTGCAGTCCAATGAGTGCTGAGGCATGTAGTGGATATCGTTATGTTCTTACTTCACAAATGATTTGAGTAGATGTTGAGTATATTTACTTGATGAATCACGAGTCTGAATTATTGAAAGGTTCAAGTAATTTCAAGGTGAAGTTGAAAGATCGTCGTGACAAGAGGATAAAATATCTATGATATGATCATAGAGATGAATATCTGAATTACGAGTTTGGCACAGAATTAAGATATCGTGGAAATTGTTTCACAACTAATACAGCCTGGAACACCATAGTGTGATGGTGTGTCCGAACATCATAACTGCACCCTATTGGATATGATGCATACCATGATGTCTCTTATCGAATTACCATGATAGTTTATGGGTTAGGCATTAGAGACAACCACATTCACTTTAAATAGGGCACCACGTAATTCCGATGAGATGACACCGTATGAACTATGGTTTAGAGAAACCTAAGCTGTCATTTCTTAAAAGTTTGGGGCTGCGATGCTTATGTGAAAAAGTTTCAGGCTGATAAGCTCGAACCCAAAGCGGATAAATGCATCTTCATAGGACACCCAAAACAGTTGGGTATACCTCCTATCTCAGATCCGAAAGCAATAAGGTATTGTTTCTAGAATCGGGTCCTTTCTCGAGGAAAAGTTTCTCTCGAAGGAATTGAGTGGGAGGATGGTGGAGACTTGATGAGGTTATTGAACCGTCACTTCAACTAGTGTATAGCAGGGCACAAAGAGTTGTTCCTGTGGCACCTACACCAATTGAAGTGGAAGCTTATGATATTGATCATGAGACTTCGGATCAAGTCACTCCCAAACCTCGTAGGATGACAAGGATGCGTACTACTTCAGAGTGGTACGTAATCCTGTCTTGGAAGTAATGTTGCTAGACAACAATGAACCTACGAGCTATGGAGAAGCGATGGTGGGCCCGGATTCCGATAAATGGCTCGAGGCCATAAAATCCGAGAGAGGATCCATGTATGAAAACAAAGTGTAGACTTTGGCAGAACGGCTCGATGGTCGTAAGGCTATTGAGTACAGATGGATTTTTAAAAGGAAGACGGACAATGATGGTAAATGTCACCATTAAGAAAGCTCAACTTGTCATTAAGATGTTTTCCGACAAGTTCAAGGAGTTGACTAGGATGAGAATTTCTCAATCGTAGCGATGCTAAGAGTCTGTTGGAATTATATTAGCATTATTTATGAAATCTTGCAGATAGGATGTCAAACATTGTTTCCTCGACGATTTTCTTGAGGAAAGGTTGTATGTGATACAACTGGAAGGTTTTGTCAATCCTAAAAGATGCTAATAAGTATGCAAAGCTCCAGCAATCCTTCTAAGGACTGGAGTAAGCATCTCGGAGCTGGAATGTATGCTTTGATGAGATGATCAAAGATTTTGGGTGTATACAAAGTTTATGAGAAACTTGTATTTCCAAAGAAGTGAGTGGGAGCACTATAGAATTTCTGATGAATATATGTTGTTGACATATTGTTGATCAGAAATGACCTAGGATTTCTGGAAAGCATATAGGGTTATTTGAAAGTGTTTTTCAATGGAAAGCCTGGATTAAGCTACTTGAACATTGAGCATCAAGATCTATAAGGATAGATCAAAACGCTTAATGGTACTTTCAAATGAGCACATACCTTGACATGATCTTGAAGGTGTTCAAGATGGATCAGTCAAAGAAGGAGTTCTTGCCTGAGTTGTAAGGTATGAAGTTAAGACTTAAAGCTCGACCGCGGCAGAAGAAAGAGGAAGGACGAAGGTCGTCCCCTATGCTTTTGTCATAGGCTCTATACGGTATGCCATGCTGAGTACCGCACCTGATGTGTGCCTTGCCACATATCTGGCAAGAGGGTACAAAGGTAATCTAGGAGTAGATCACCAGATAGCGGTCTAAATTATCCTTAGAGGAATAAGGATATGTTTCTCGGTTATGGAGGTGATAAAGAGTTCGACGTAAAGAGTTACGTCGATGCAAGCTTAACACCTATCTGGATAGCTTTGAGTAGAGATACCAAATACGTATAATGGAGCAACTATTTAGAATAGCTCCAAGTAGAACAGTTATTTGAAATGGCTCCAAATGTAGCGTAGTAGTTGCATCTAGAAGATGACATAGAAATTTGCGAAGTACATACGGATCTGAATGTTGTAGACCCATTGACTGAAACCTCTCTCACAAGCATAACATGATCAAACCCAGAACTCTTTGGGTGTTGGTCACATGGGGATGTGACCTTGAGTGTTAATCACATATCGATGTGAACTGGATTATTGACTCTAGTGCAAGTGGGAGACCGTTGGAAATATGCCCTAGAGGCAATAATAAATTGGTTATTATTATATTTCCTTGTTCATGATAATCTTTTATTATCCATGCTAGAATTGTATTGATAGGAAACTCAGATACATGTGTGGATACATAGACAACACCATGTCCCAAGTAAGCCTCTAGTTGACTAGCTCGTTGATCAATAGATGGTTGCGGTTTCCTGACCATGGATACTGGATGTCGTTGATAACGGGATCACATCATTAGGAGAATGATGTGATGGACAAGACCCAATCCTAAGCCTAGCACAAAGATCGTGTAGTTCGTATGCTAAAGCTTTTCTAAATGTCAAGTATCATTTCCTTAGACCATGAGATTGTGCAACTCCCGGATACCGTAGGAATACTTTGGGTGTGCCAAATGTCACAACGTAACTGGGTGGCTATAAAGGTACACTACAGGTATCTCTGAAAGTGTCCGTTGGGTTGGCACGAATCGAGACTGGGATTTGTCACTCCGTGTAAATGGAGAGGTATCTTTGGGCCCACTCGGTAGGACATCATCATAATGTGCACAATGTGACCAAGGAGTTGATCACGGGATGATGTGTTACGGAACGAGTAAAGAGACTTGCCGGTAACGAGATTGAACAAGGTAACGGGATACCGACGATCGAATCTCGGGCAAGTGTCGTACCACTAGACAAAGAGAATTGTATACGGGATTGATCGAATCCTCGACATCGTGGTTCATCCGATGAGATCATCGTGGAACATGTGGGAACCAACATGGGTATCCAGATCCCGCTATTGGTTATTAACCGGAGAACGTCTCGGTCATGTCTGCATGGTTCCCGAACCCGTAGGGTCTACACACTTAAAGTTCGATGACGCTAGGGTTATAAGGAATAGATATATACCGAATGTTGTTCGGAGTCCCGGATGATATCCCGGACATCACGAGGAGTTCCGGAATGGTCCGGAGGTAAAGAATATATATGGGAAGTCCTGTTTTGGTCACCGGAAAGATTTCAGGTTTTATCGGTAACGTACCGGGACCACCGGGAGGGTCCCGGGGGTCCACCAAGTGGGGCCACAAGCCCCGGAGGGCTGCATGGGCCAAGTGTGGGAGGGGAACAACCCCAGGTGGGCTGGTGCGCCCCCCACAAGGGCCCAAGGCGCCTAAGGGGAGGAGGGGGGGCAAAACATAAGGGCAGATGGGCTTTAGGGCCCATGCCTGGTGCGCCTCCCTCTCCCCCTCCCCTGGCCGCCCCACCAGATGGGATCTGGGCTGGCCGCCACCCCTAGGGTGGAACCCTAGGTGGGGGCGCAGCCCCCTCCCTCTCCTCTATATATAGTTGAGGTCTTTGGGGCTGCCAACAGATGAGTTTCTGACCTCTCCCTGGCGCAGCCCTACCTCTCTTTCTCCTCATATCTCGCGGTGCTTGGCGAAGCCCTGCTGGATCACCATGCTCGTCCACCACCACCACGTCGTTGTGCTGCTGCTGGATGGAGTCTTCCTCAACCTCTCCCTCTCTCCTTGCTGGATCAAGGCATGGGAGACGTCACCGGGCTGTGCGTGTGTTGAACGCGGAGGTGCCGTCCGTTCGGCACTAGGATCTCCGGTGATTTGGATCACGACGAGTACGACTCCTTCAACCCCGTTCTCTTGAACGCTTCCGCTTAGCGATCTACAAGGGTATGTAGATGCACTCTCCTTCCCCTCGTTGCTGGTTTCTCCATAGATAGATCTTGGTGACACGTAAGAAAATTTTGAATTTCTTCTACGTTACCCTACAGTGGCATCATGAGCTAGGTCTATTGCGTAGATTCTATGCACGAGTAGAACACAAAGTAGTTGTGGGCGTTGATTTTGTTCAATATGCTTACCGTTACTAGTACAATCTTGTTTCGACGGTATTGTAGGATGAAGCGGCCGGGACCGACCTTACACGTACTCTTACGTGAGACAGGTTCCACTGACTGACATGCACTAGTTGCATAAGGTGGCTAGCGGGTGCCAGTCTCTCCCACTTTAGTCGGAACGGATTCGATGAAAAGGGTCCTTATGAAGGGTAAATAGCAATTGGCATATCACGTTGTGGTTTTGCGTAGGTAAGAAACGTTCTTGCTAGAAACCCATAGCAGCCACGTAAAACATGCAAACAACAATTAGAGGACGTCTAACTTGTTTTTGCAGGGTATGCTATGTGATGTGATATGGCCAAGAAGAATGTGATGAATGATATGTGATGTATGAGATTGATCATGTTCTTGTAATAGGAATCACGACTTGCATGTCGATGAGTATGACAACCGGCAGGAGCCATAGGAGTTGTCTTTATTTATTGTATGACCTACGTGTCATTGAACAACGCCATGTAATTACTTTACTTTATTGCTAACCGGTAGCCATAGTAGTAGAAGTAATAAGTTGGCGAGACAACTTCATGGAGACACAGCGATGGAGATCATGATGATGGAGATCATGGTGTCATGCCGGTGACAAGATGATCATGGAGCCCCAAGATGGAGATCAAAGGAGCTATATGATATTGGCCATATCATGTCACTATTATTTGATTGCATGTGATGTTTATCATGTTTATGCATCTTATTTGCTTAGAACAACGGTAGTAAATAAGATGATCCCTCATTAAAATTTCAAGAAAGTGTTCCCCCTAACTGTGCACCGTTGCGAAAGTTCGTCATTTCAAAGCACCACGTGATGATCGGGTGTGATAGATTCTAACGTTCACATACAACGGGTGTAAGACAGATTTACACACGCGAAACACTTAGGTTGACTTGACGAGCCTAGCATGTACAGACATGGCCTCGGAACACAAGAGGCCGAAAGGTCGAGCATGAGTCGTATGGTAGATATGATCAACATGAAGATGTTCACTGATGATGACTAGTCCGTCTCACGTGATGATCGGACACGGCCTAGTTGACTCGGATCATGTAATCACTTAGATGACTAGAGGGATGTCTATTTGAGTGGGAGTTCATAAGATGAACTTAATTATCCTGAACATAGTCAAAAGGTCTTCGCAAATTATGTCGTAGCTCGCGCTTCAGTTCTACTGTTTAGATATGTTCCTAGAGAAAATTTAGTTGAAAGATGATAGTAGCAATTATGCGGACTAGGTCCGTAAACTGAGGATTGTCCTCATTGCTTCATAGAAGGCTTATGTCTTTAATGCACCGCTCAGTGTGCTGAACCTCGAATGTCGTCTGTGGATGTTGCAAACATCTGACATACACATTTTGATAACTACGTGATAGTTCAGTTAAACGGTTTAGAGTTGAGGTACCGAAGACATTTTGAAACGTCGCGAAACATATGAGATGTTTCGAGGGCTAAAATTGGGATCTCAGGCTCGTGCCCACGTCAAGAGGTATAAGACCTTCGACGATTTTCTTAGCCTTCAAACTAAGGGAGAAAAGCTCAATTGTTGAGCTTGTGCTCAGATTGTCTGAGTACAACAATCATTTGAATCGAGTGGGAGTTGATCTTCCAGATGAGATAGTGATATTTCTCCGAAGTCATTACCACGAAGCTGCTAGAGCTTCATGATGAACTATAATATATCAGGGACATATATGATGATCCTTGAGATATTCGCGATGTTTGACACCACAAAAGTAGAAATCAATAAGGAGCATCAATTATTGATGGTTGGTGAAACCACTAGTTTCAAGAAGGGCAAGGGCAAAAAGGGATGCTTCATGAAACGGCAAATCAGCTGCTGCTCTAGTGAAGAAACCAAGGTTGAACCCAAACCCGAGACTAAGTGCTTCTGTAATAAGGGGAACAGCCACTGGAGCAGAATTACCCTAGATACTTGGTAGATGAGAAGGCTGGCAAAGTCGATAGAAGTATATTGGATATACATTGTGTTATTGTGTACTTTACTAGTACTCCTGGTAGCACCATGGTATTAGATACCGGTTCGGTTGCTAAATGTTAGTAAACTCGAAATAAAAAGTTGCGGAGTAAACGGAGACTAGCTAAAGGTGAGCTGGCGATATGTGTTGGAAGTTTTTCCCAAGCTTGATGTGATCAAGCATCGCACGCTCCCTCTACCATCGAGATTGGTGCTTGCGTTGAGCATAGACATGATTGGATTATGTCTGTCACAATACGGTTATTCATTCAAGGAGAATAATGATTACTCTGTTTATTTGAATAATGCCTTCAATGGTCTTGCACCTAAAATGAATGGTTTATTGAATCTCGATCGTAGTGACACACATGTTCATGCCAAAAATATATAAGATAGTAATGATAGTACCACCTACTTGTGGCACTGCCACGTAAGTCATATTGGTATAAAACGCATGAAGAAGCTCCATGTTGATGGATCTTTGGGCTCACTCATTTTGAAAAGTTTGAGACATGCGAACCATGTCTATTGGTGTATATGCATGAAGAAACTCCATGCAAATGGACCGTTTGGACTCACTTGATTTTGAATCACCTGAGACATGCAAATCATACCACATGGGCAAGATGACTGAAAGCCTCATTTTCAGTAAAATGGAACTAGAAAGCAAATTGTTGGAAGTAATACATTTTGATGTGTGCAGTCCAATGAGTGCTGAGGCGTGTAGTGGATATCGTTATGTTCTTACTTCACAAATGATTTGAGTAGATGTTGAGTATATTTACTTGATGAATCACGAGTCTGAATTATTGAAAGGTTCAAGTAATTTCAAGGTGAAGTTGAAAGATCGTCGTGACAAGAGGATAAAATATCTATGATACGATCATAGAGATGAATATCTGAATTACGAGTTTGGCACAGAATTAAGATATCGTGGAAATTGTTTCACAACTAATACAGCCTGGAACACCATAGTGTGATGGTGTGTCCGAACATCATAACTGCACCCTATTGGATATGGTGCATACCATGATGCCTCTTATCGAATTACCACGATAGTTTATGGGTTAGGCATTAGAGACAACCACATTCACTTTAAATAGGGCACCACGTAATTCCGATGAGATGACACCGTATGAACTATGGTTTAGAGAAACCTAAGCTGTCATTTCTTAAAAGTTTGGGGCTGCGATGCTTATGTGAAAAAGTTTCAGGCTGATAAGCTCGAACCCAAAGCGGATAAATGCATCTTCATAGGACACCCAAAACAGTTGGGTATACCTCCTATCTCAGATCCGAAAGCAATAAGGGATTGTTTCTAGAATCGGGTCCTTTCTCGAGGAAAAGTTTCTCTCGAAGGAATTGAGTGGGAGGATGGTGGAGACTTGATGAGGTTATTGAACCGTCACTTCAACTAGTGTATAGCAGGGCACAAAGAGTTGTTCCTGTGGCACCTACACCAATTGAAGTGGAAGCTTATGATATTGATCATGAGACTTCGGATCAAGTCACTCCCAAACCTCGTAGCATGACAAGGATGCGTACTACTTCAAAGTGGTACGTAATTCTGTCTTGGAAGTAATGTTGCTAGACAACAATGAACCTACGAGCTATGGAGAAGCGATGGTGGGCCTGGATTCCGATAAATGGCTCGAGGCCATAAAATCCGAGAGAGGATCCATGTATGAAAACGAAGTGTAGACTTTGGCAGAACGGCTCGATGGTCGTAAGGCTGTTGAGTACAGATGGATTTTTAAAAGGAAGACGGACAATGATGGTAAATGTCACCATTAAGAAAGCTCAACTTGTCGTTAAGATGTTTTCCGACAAGTTCAAGGAGTTGACTACGATGAGACTTTCTAACTCGTAGCGATGCTAAGAGTCTGTTGGAATTATATTAGCATTATTTATGAAATCTTGCAGATAGGATGTCAAACATTGTTTCCTCGACGATTTTCTTGAGGAAAGGTTGTATGTGATACAACTGGAAGGTTTTGTCAATCCTGAAAGATGCTAATAAGTATGCAAAGCTCCGGCAATCCTTCTAAGGACTGGAGTAAGCATCTTGGAGTTGGAATGTATGCTTTGATGAGATGATCAAAGATTTTGGGTGTATACAAAGTTTATGAGAAACTTGTATTTCCAAACAAGTGAGTGGGAGCACTATAGAATTTCTGATGAATATATGTTGTTGACATATTGTTGATCAGAAATGACGTAGGATTTCTGGAAAGCATATAGGGTTATTTGAAAGTGTTTTTCAATGGAAAGCCTGGATTAAGCTACTTGAACATTGAGCATCAAGATCTATAAGGATAGATCAAAATGCTTAATGGTACTTTCAAATGAGCACATACCTTGACATGATCTTGAAGGTGTTCAAGATGGATCAGTCAAAGAAGGAGTTCTTGCCTGAGTTGTAAGGTACGAAGTTAAGACTTAAAGCTCGACCACGGCAGAAGAAAGAGGAAGGACGAAGGTCGTCCCCTATGCTTTTGTCATAGGCTCTATACGGTATGCCATGCTGAGTACCGCACCTAATGTGTGCCTTGCCACATATCTGGCAAGAGGGTACAAAGGTAATCTAGGAGTAGATCACCAGATAGCGGTCTAAATTATCCTTAGAGGAATAAGGATATGTTTCTCGGTTATGGAGGTGATAAAGAGTTCGACGTAAAGAGTTACGTCGATGCAAGCTTAACACCTATCTGGATAGCTTTGAGTAGAGATACCGGATACGTATAATGGAGCAACAATTTAGAATAGCTCCAAGTAGAACAGTTATTTGAAATGGCTCCAAATGTAGCGTAGTAGTTGCATCTACAAGATGACATAGAAATTTGCGAAGTACATACGGATCTGAATGTTGTAGACCCGTTGACTGAAACCTCTCTCACAAGCATAACATGATCAAACCCAGAACTCTTTGGGTGTTGGTCACATGGGGATGTGACCTTGAGTGTTAATCACATATCAATGTGAACTGGATTATTGACTCTAGTGCAAGTGGGAGACTGTTGGAAATATGCCCTAGAGGCAATAATAAATTGGTTATTATTATATTTCCTTGTTCATGATAATCGTTTATTATCCATGCTAGAATTGTATTGATAGGGAACTCAGATACATGTGTCGATACATAGACAACACCATGTCCCTAGTAAGCCTCTAGTTGACTAGCTCGTTGATCAATAGATAGTTGCGATTTCCTGACCATGGATATTGGATGTCGTTGATAAGGGGATCACATCATTAGGAGAATGATGTGATGGACAAGACCCAATCCTAAGCCTAGCACAAAGATCGTGTAGTTCGTATGCTAAATCTTTTCTAAATGTCAAGTATCATTTCCTTAGACCATGAGATTGTGCAACTCCCGGATACCGTAGGAATACTTTGGGTGTGCCAAATGTCACAACGTAACTGGGTGGCTATAAAGGTACACTACAGGTATCTCCGAAAGTGTCTGTTGGGTTGGCACGAATCGAGACTGGGATTTGTCACTCTGTGTAAACGGAGAGGTATCTCTGGGCCCACTCGGTAGGACATCATCATAATGTGCACAATCTGACCAAGGAGTTGATCACGGGATGATGTGTTACGGAACGAGTAAAGAGACTTGCCGGTAACGAGATTGAACAAGGTAACGGGATACCGACGATCGAATCTCGGGCAAGTATCGTACCACTAGACAAAGAGAATTGTATACGGGATTGATCGAATCCTCGACATCGTGGTTCATCCGATGAGATCATCGTGGAACATGTGGGAACCAACATGGGTATCCAGATCCCACTATTGGTTATTAACCAGAGAACATCTCGGTCATGTCTGCATGGTTCCCGAACCCGTAGGGTCTACACACTTAAGGTTCGATGACGCTAGGGTTATAAGGAATAGATATACGTGGTTACCGAATGTTGTTCGGAGTCCCGAATGATATCCCGGACGTCACGAGGAGTTCCGTAATGGTCCAGAGGTAAAGATTTATATATATATGGGAAGTCCTGTTTTGGTCACCGGAAAGGTTTCAGGTTTTATCGGTAACGTACCGGGACCACCGGGAGGGTCCCGGGGGTCCACCAAGTGGGGCCACAAGCCCCGGAGGGCTGCATGGGCCAAGTGTGGGAGGGGAACAACCCC
>NC_041390.1:42613292-42620139 GCF_002162155.2 Triticum dicoccoides | reverse complement strand
GGGGAGGAGGGGGGCAAAACATAAGGGCAGATGGGCCTTAGGGCCCATGCCTGGTGCGCCTCCCTCTCCCCCTCCCTTGGCCGCCCCACCAGATGGGATCTGGGCTGGCCGCCATCCCTAGGGTGGAACCCTAGGTGGGGGCGCAGCCCCCTCCTTCTCCCCTATATATAGTTGAGGTCTTTGGGGCTGCCAACAGATGAGTTTCTGACCTCTCCCTGGCGTAGCCCTACCTCTCTTTCTCCTCATATCTCGCGGTGCTTGGCGAAGCCCTGCTGGATCACCATGCTCGTCCACCACCACCACGCCGTTGTGCTGCTGCTGGATGGAGTCTTCCTCAACCTCTCCCTCTCTCCTTGCTGGATCAAGGAATGGGAGACGTCACCGGGCTGTACGTGTGTTGAACGCGGAGGTGCCGTCCATTCGGCACTAGGATCTCCGGTGATTTGGATCACGACGAGTACGACTCCTTCAACCCCGTTCTCTTGAACGCTTCCACTTAGCGATCTACAAGGGTATGTAGATGCACTCTCCTTCCCCTCGTTGCTGGTTTCTCCATAGATAGATCTTGGTGACACGTAATTTTTTTTTGAATTTCTTCTATGTTACCCTACAGTGGCATCATGAGCTAGGTCTATTGCGTAGATTCTATGCACGAGTAGAACACAAAGTAGTTGTGGGCGTTGATTTTGTTCAATATGCTTACCGTTACTAGTACAATCTTGTTTCGACGGTATTGTGGGATGAAGCGGCCGGGACCGACCTTACACGTACTCTTACGTGAGACAGGTTCCACCGACTGACATGCACTAGTTGCATAAGGTGGCTAGCGGGTGCCAGTCTCTCCCACTTTAGTCGGAACGGATTCGATGAAAAGGGTCCTTATGAAGGGTAAATAGCAATTGGCATATCACGTTGTGGTTTTGCGTAGGTAAGAAACGTTCTTGCTAGAAACCCATAGCAGCCACGTAAAACATGCAAACAACAATTAGAGGACGTCTAACTTGTTTTTGCAGGGTATGCTATGTGATGTGATATGGCCAAGAAGAATGTGATGAATGATATGTGATGTATGAGATTGATCATGTTCTTGTAATAGGAATCACGACTTGCATGTCGATGAGTATGACAACCGGCAGGAGCCATAGGAGTTGTCTTTATTTATTGTATGACCTGCGTGTCATTGAACAACGCCATGTAATTACTTTACTTTATTGCTAACCGGTAGCCATAGTAGTAGAAGTAATAAGTTGGCGAGACAACTTCATGGAGACACGATGATGGAGATCATGATGATGGAGATCATGGTGTCATGCCGGTGACAAGATGATCATGGAGCCCCAAGATGGAGATCAAAGGAGCTATATGATATTGGCCATATCATGTCACTATTATTTGATTGCATGTGATGTTTATCATGTTTATGCATCTTATTTGCTTAGAACAACGGTAGTAAATAAGATGATCCCTCATTAAAATTTCAAGAAAGTGTGCCCCCTAACTGTGCACCATTGCGAAAGTTCGTCGTTTCGAAGCACCACGTGATGATCGGGTGTGATAGATTCTAACATTCACATACAACGGGTGTAAGACAGATTTACACACGTGAAACACTTAGGTTGACTTGACGAGCCTAGAATGTACAGACATGGCCTCGGAACACAAGAGGCCGAAAGGTCGAGCATGAGTCGTATGGTAGATACGATCAACATGAAGATGTTCACCGATGATGACTAGTCCGTCTCACGTGATGATCGGACACGGCCTAGTTGACTCGGATCATGTAATCACTTAGATGACTAGAGGGATGTCTATCTAAGTGGGAGTTCATAAGATGAACTTAATTATCCTGAACATAGTCAAAAGGTCTTCGCAAATTATGTCATAGCTCGCGCTTCAGTTCTACTGTTTAGATATGTTCCTAGAGAAAATTTAGTTGAAAGATGATAGTAGCAATTATGCGGACTAGGTCCGTAAACTGAGGATTGTCCTCATTGCTTCATAGAAGGCTTATGTCTTTAATGCACCGCTCAGTGTGCTGAACCTCGAATGTCGTCTGTGGATGTTGCAAACATCTGACATACACATTTTGATAACTACGTGATAGTTCAGTTAAATGGTTTAGAGTTGAGGTACCGAAGACATTTTGAAACGTCGTGAAACATATGAGATGTTTCGAGGGCTGAAATTGGGATTTCAGGCTCGTGCCCACGGTAAGAGGTATAAGACCTTCGACGATTTTCTTAGCCTGCAAACTAAGGGAGAAAAGCTCAATTGTTGAGCTTGTGCTCAGATTGTCTGAGGACAACAATCATTTGAATCGAGTGGGAGTTGATCTTCCAGATGAGATAGTGATATTTCTCCGAAGTCATTACCACCAAGCTGCTAGAGCTTCGTGATGAACTATAATATATCAGGGACATATATAATGATCCTTGAGATATTCGCGATGTTTGACACCACAAAAGTAGAAATCAAGAAGGAGCATCAATTATTGATGGTTGGTGAAACCACTAGTTTCAAGAAGGGCAAGGGCAAAAAGGGATGCTTCATGAAATGGCAAATCATCTGCTGCTCTAGTGAAGAAACCAAGGTTGAACCCAAACCCGAGACTAAGTGCTTCTGTAATAAGGGGAACAGCCACTGGAGCAGAATTACCCTAGATACTTGATAGATGAGAAGGCTGGCAAAGTCGATAGAAGTATATTGGATATACATTGTGTTAATGTGTACTTTACTAGTACTCCTGGTAGCACCATGGTATTAGATACGGGTTCGGTTGCTAAATGTTAGTAAACTCGAAATAAAAAGCTGCGGAGTAAACGGAGACTAGCTAAAGGTGAGCTGGCGATATGTGTTGGAAGTTTTTCCCAAGCTTGATGTGATCAAGCATCGCACGCTCCCTCTACCATCGAGATTGGTGCTTGCGTTGAGCATAGACATGATTGGATTATGTCTGTCACAATACGGTTATTCATTCAAGGAGAATAATGGTTACTCTGTTTATTTGAATAATGCCTTCAATGGTCTTGCACCTAGAATGAATGGTTTATTGAATCTCGATCGTAGTGATACACATGTTCATGCCAAAAAGATATAAGATAGTAATGATAGTACCACCTACTTGTGGCACTGCCACGTAAGTCATATTGGTATAAAACGCATGAAGAAGCTCCATGTTGATGGATCTTTGGGCTCACTCGTTTTGAAAAGTTTGAGACATGCGAACCATGTCTATTGGTGTATATGCATGAAGAAACTCCATGCAAATGGACCGTTTGGACTCACCTGAGACATGCAAATCATACCACATGGGCAAGATGACTAAAAGCCTCGTTTTCAGTAAAATGGAACTAGAAAGCAACTTGTTGGAAGTAATACATTTTGATGTGTGCAGTCCAATGAGTGCTGAGGCGTGTAGTGGATATCGTTATGTTCTTACTTCACAAATGATTTGAGTAGATGTTGAGTATATTTACTTGATGAATCACGAGTCTGAATTATTGAAAGGTTCAAGTAATTTCAAGGTGAAGTTGAAAGATCGTCGTGACAAGAGGATAAAATATCTATGATATGATCATAGAGATGAATATCTGAATTACGAGTTTGGCACAGAATTAAGATATCGTGGAAATTGTTTCACAACTAATACAGCCTGGAACACCATAGTGTGATGGTGTGTCCGAACATCTTAACTGCACCCTATTGGATATGATGCATACCATGATGCCTCTTATCGAATTACCACGATAGTTTATGGGTTAGGCATTAGAGACAACCACATTCACTTTAAATAGGGCACCATGTAATTCCGATGAGATGACACCGTATGAACTATGGTTTAGAGAAACCTAAGCTGTCATTTCTTAAAAGTTTGGGGCTGCGATGCTTATGTGAAAAAGTTTCAGGCTGATAAGCTCGAACCCAAAGCGGATAAATGCATCTTCATAGGACACCCAAAACAGTTGGGTATACCTCCTATCTCAGATCCGAAAGCAATAAGGGATTGTTTCTAGAATCGGGTCCTTTCTCGAGGAAAAGTTTCTCTCGAAGGAATTGAGTGGGAGGATGGTGGAGACTTGATGAGGTTATTGAACCGTCACTTCAACTAGTGTATAGCAGGGCACAAAGAGTTGTTCCTGTGGCACCTACACCAATTGAAGTGGAAGCTTATGATATTGATCATGAGACTTCGGATCAAGTCACTCCCAAACCTCGTAGGATGACAAGGATGCGTACTGCTTCAGAGTGGTACGTAATCCTGTCTTGGAAGTAATGTTGCTAGACAACAATGAACCTACGAGCTATGGAGAAGCGATGGTGGGCCCGGATTCCGATAAATGGCTCGAGGCCATAAAATCCGAGAGAGGATCCATGTATGAAAACAAAGTGTAGACTTTGGCAGAACGGCTCGATGGTCGTAAGGCTGTTGAGTACAGATGGATTTTTAAAAGGAAGACGGACAATGATGGTAAATGTCACCATTAAGAAAGCTCGACTTGTCGTTAAGATGTTTTCCGACAAGTTCAAGGAGTTGACTACGATGAGACTTTCTCACTCGTAGCGATGCTAAGAGTCTGTTGGAATTATATTAGCATTATTTATGAAATCTTGCAGATAGGATGTCAAACATTGTTTCCTCGACGATTTTCTTGAGGAAAGGTTGTATGTGATACAACTGGAAGGTTTTGTCAATCCTGAAAGATGCTAATAAGTATGCAAAGCTCCACCAATCCTTCTACGGACTATTGTAAGCATCTCGGAATTGGAATGTATGCTTTGGTGAGATGATCAAAGATTTTGGGTGTATACAAAGTTTATGAGAAACTTGTATTTCCAAAGAAGTGAGTGGGAGCACTATAGAATTTCTGATGAATATATGTTGTTGACATATTGTTGATCAGAAATGACGTAGGATTTCTGGAAAGCATATAGGGTTATTTGAAAGTGTTTTTCAATGGAAAGCCTGGATTAAGCTACTTGAACATTGAGCATCAAGATCTATAAGGATAGATCAAAACGCTTAATGGTACTTTCAAATGAGCACATACCTTGACATGATCTTGAAGGTGTTCAAGATGGATCCGTCAAAGAAGGAGTTCTTGCCTGAGTTGTAAGGTATGAAGTTAAGACTTAAAGCTCGACCGCGGCAGAAGAAAGAGGAAGGACGAAGGTCGTCCCCTATGCTTTTGTCATAGGCTCTATACGGTATGCCATGCTGAGTACCACACCTGATGTGTGCCTTGCCACATATCTGGCAAGAGGGTACAAAGGTAATCTAGGAGTAGATCACCAGATAGTGGTCTAAATTATCCTTAGAGGAATAAGGATATGTTTCTCGGTTATGGAGGTGATAAAGAGTTCGACGTAAAGAGTTATGTCGATGCAAGCTTAACACCTATCTGGATAGCCTTGAGTAGAGATACCGGATACATATAATGGAGCAACAATTTAGAATAGCTCCAAGTAGAACAGTTATTTGAAATGGCTCCAAATGTAGCGTAGTAGTTGCATCTACAAGATGACATAGAAATTTGCGAAGTACATACGGATCTGAATGTTGTAGACCCGTTGACTGAAACCTCTCTCACAAGCATAACATGATCAAACCCAGAACTCTTTGGGTGTTGGTCACATGGGGATGTGACCTTGAGTGTTAATCACATATCGATGTGAACTGGATTATTGACTCTAGTGCAAGTGGGAGACTATTGGAAATATGCCCTAGAGGCAATAATAAATTGGTTATTATTATATTTCCTTGTTCATGATAATCGTTTATTATCCATGCTAGAATTGTATTGATAGGAAACTCAGATACATGTGTGGATACATAGACAACACCATGTCCCTAGTAAGCCTCTAGTTAACTAGCTCGTTGATCAATAGATGGTTGTAGTTTCCTGACCATGGATATTGGATGTCGTTGATAACGGGATCACATCATTAGGAGAATGATGTGATGGACAAGACCCAATCCTAAGCCTAGCACAAAGATCGTGTAGTTCGTATGCTAAAGCTTTTCTAAATGTCAAGTATCATTTCCTTAGACCATGAGATTGTGCAACTCCCGGATACCGTAGGAATACTTTGGGTGTGCCAAATGTCACAACGTAACTGGGTGGCTATAAAGGTACACTACAGGTATCTCCGAAAGTGTCTGTTGGGTTGGCACGAATCGAGACTGGGATTTGTCACTCCGTGTAAACGGAGAGGTATCTTTGGGCCCACTCGGTAGGACATCATCATAATGTGCACAATGTGACCAAGGAGTTGATCACGGGATGATGTGTTACGGAACGAGTAAAGAGACTTGCCGGTAACGAGATTGAACAAGGTATCGGGATACCGACGATCGAATCTCGGGCAAGTATCGTACCACTAGACAAAGAGAATTGTATACGGGATTGATCGAATCCTCGACATCGTGGTTCATCTGATGAGATCATCGTGGAACATGTGGGAACCAACATGGGTATCCAGATCCCGCTATTGGTTATTAACCGGAGAACGTCTCGGTCATGTCTGCATGGTTCCCGAACCCATAGGGTCTACACACTTAAGGTTCGATGGCGCTAGGGTTATAAGGAATAAATATACGTGGTTATCGAATGTTGTTCGGAGTCCCGGATGATATCCCGGACGTCACGAGGAGTTCCGAATGGTCCGGAGGTAAAGATTTATATATATGGGAAGTCCTGTTTTGGTCACCGGAAAGGTTTCGGGTTTTATCGGTAACGTACTGGACCACCGGGAGGGTCCCGGGGGTCCACCAAGTGGGGCCACAAGCCCCGGAGGGCTGCATGGGCCAAGTGTGGGAGGGGAACAACCCCAGGTGGGCTGGTGCGCC
>NC_041390.1:42605085-42613020 GCF_002162155.2 Triticum dicoccoides | reverse complement strand
GGGGCAAAACATAAGGGCAGATGGGCCTTAGGGCCCATGCCTGGTGCGCCTCCCTCTCCCCCTCCCCTGGCCGCCCCACCAGATGGGATCTGGGCTGGCCGCCACCCCTAGGGTGGAACCCTAGGTGGGGGCGCAACCCCCTCCCTCTCCCCTATATATAGTTGAGGTCTTTGGGGCTGCCAACAGATGAGTTTCTGACCTCTCCCTGGCGCAGCCCTACCTCTCTTTCTCCTCATATCTCGCGGTGCTTGGCAAAGCCCTGCTGGATCACCATGCTCCTCCACCACCACCACGCCGTTGTGCTGCTGCTGGATGGAGTATTCCTCAACCTCTCCCTCTCTCCTTGCTGGATCAAGGCATGGGAGACGTCACCGGGCTGTACGTGTGTTGAACGCGGAGGTGCCGTCCGTTCGGCACTAGGATCTCCGGTGATTTGGATCACGACGAGTACGACTCCTTCAACCCCGTTCTCTTGAACGCTTCCGCTTAGCGATCTACAAGGGTATGTAGATGCACTCTCCTTCCCCTCGTTGCTGGTTTCTCCATAGATAGATCTTGGTGACACGTAAGAAAATTTTGAATTTCTACTACGTTACCCAATAGCGCAATGAGGTCGTGGGAGTAAACCCCACGTCCGAGTCGTCCCGATGCAAAAGAATCAGAAATGGTTCAGTAATTAATGCATCCATTAATTATTAATTAATGACTCATTAATTTTCCCGAGCAGCAAAAATATAGACAACGTGCATAGCTCTGTCCTCGGCTCGGCTCATTCCCACAACCCGCGACGCAGCGCGTCGTGATGAGGCGTGGCGAGGCGAGCGAGGAGGAGGAGCGCGCGTGTAGGTCTCATCTTCTCATGCTCATACAAGTGGTAGAAGAGCTCATCTTATAAAGATGTGCAAGTCTCTCTGAACTTTCGTGGTGGGACTAAACTCTAGTCTCACTCACTCCACTCACATGTGTGCATGAATGGGCCAAGAGAATTTCAGAATTTTAGTTGGGCTTTGGGCCAAAGGCCTACTAGCAAAATTCCGACAATTCCCCACAAAGTCTCATTGGCACATCTCATCATTTAGTTCCAAAACATTGTTTATATACCGGTGCTTAGTGGAGACTGTGAAGTTGAACTTCCACTTAGAGTTTTATGCTACACTAGATCACAACTTGAATAGTGGACTATGCCTTAAACTACAAGTTTTCTGCGGAACTAGTTTCACACAAATTTTTGACCAATATTGGGCTGCCGCAAGGCTTCCCCATGGGTGGAGCGTATATGTCATACTCGAGGGCCTTTCATGAATTTATTAGAGAACACCCAATTCTCATAGACTACGACGTTAACAGTCAAATTCATATAGGTGTGTTCCTCAGGGGATGCTCTACAGGACAACATCTCTGCTTACCTGAATAAGCCACTTGGAACACATTAAGATAAGTATCAACCTACCATGCAGATCAGGAGAGTATTGCATCTTCATGGAGTGGGATAATTAATATAGGGATACTTTCCTCCCAGCGGACCAACAGCTTGTCTCCCACTTCTACTTCACGGGATCTCCAATCACATAGAGTGGGTTAACACTATGGACAACTCATGCGGTGGGTCTCAAACCCATCTCCATCGATGCATTATCTATCACATTATGTGATAAACCCTTTGTGAAGGGATCTGCCAAGTTTTTCGATGTTTGGATATAATCCAACGTAATAACTCCGGAGTTCCTCAATTTTCTGTCAGATTTTAGTCTCCTCTTCACATGCCTTGAGGACTTCATATTGTCCTTAGAAATGTTTATCTTGGCGATCACAGTTTGATTATCACAATTCATCGGGATAGGGGGTATTGGTTTTTCAACCATAGGTAAGTCCATCAAGAGCTCACGAAGCCACTCTGCTTTAACAGTGGCAGTGTCTAGTGCTGCGAGTTCTGCTTCCATAGTTGACCTTGTTAAGATGGTCTGCTTGAAAGACTTCCAGGAAACAGCGCCACCACCAAGTGTAAAAACATAACCACTTGTGGCTTTAATCTCATCAGCATCAGATATCCAGTTTGAGTCACGATAACCCTCTAGTACCCTTGGATACCTAGTGTACTGAATCCCATAGCTCGCGGTGCCTTTTAAATAGCGCATAACTCTCTCAAGTGCATGCCAATGATCATCTCCCGGTTTTGACACAAACCGACTCGGCTTGCTCACAGCCAAAGAGATGTCAGGCCTCGTGGCACTCACCAAATACATAAGCAAGCCAATAATCTGAGAATACCTCGGTTGATCTCTAGCAATCCATCGATTCTTTCGAAGCAACACACTAGCATCATATGGAGTTGGAGAAGGCGTGCAGTCGCTATACCCAAAACGACTCAATATATTTCCCACATAGTGAGACTGAAGCAGTGTGATCCCACCATTCTCATCTCTCAGTAGCTTGATGTTTAAGATAACATCAGCTACTCCTAGATCCTTCATCTCAAAGCAACAAGATAAGAAATCATTAACCTCCTTGATTAAATCAAGTTTGGTTCCAAAAATCAGTATGTCGTCGACATACAGACAAAGAATAACTCCTTCGCCCCCACCATAGCGATAGTACACAAACTTGTCACCATCGTTTACTACAAAGCCGACAACAGTTAATGTTCTTTCGAACTTCTCATGCGACTCCTTAGGAGCTTGTTTAAGGCCATATAAAGACTTTAATAACTTGCACACCTTTCCATCCTGACCCGGTACTACAAAACCATCTGGTTGATCCATGTAAATTTCTTCCTTCAACTTACATTGAGGAAAGCCGTCTTAACGTCCATTTAATGAACGAGAAGACCATGTGAGGCAGCCAGTGATAGTAGCACCCAAATTGTGGTCAGTCTAGCCACGGGTGAGTAAGTATCAAAGAAGTCTTCACCTTCTTTCTGGGTATAACCCTTAGCCACAAGCCGTGTCTTGTACTTTTCAATTGTACCATCAGGTCTAAGGTTCTTCTTAAACACCTACTTACATCCTACAGGTTTGCACCCATAAGGATGGTCAGTGATCTCCCAGGTTCCGTTAGCTAAGATGGAATCCATCTCGCTACGAACAGCTTCCTTCCAGTAGTCAGCATGGGAGATGCATAGGCTTCTGAAATAGTCTTGGGTGTGTCATCCACGAGGTACACAATGTAATCATCACCAAAGGACTTTGCAGTCCTCTGTCTCTTACTCCTCACAGGAGTTCCATTGTCACCCTCAACAGGATTCTCAATGTGTTCCATCG
Source organism: Triticum dicoccoides (assembly GCF_002162155.2). Lineage (NCBI taxonomy): Eukaryota > Viridiplantae > Streptophyta > Magnoliopsida > Poales > Poaceae > Triticum > Triticum dicoccoides. Next base: position 42,609,763 of record NC_041390.1, on the reverse strand, counting down.
CAATGGTGGGTTCAGGAATTACAGCGAATTCCTCACTAGATGGATTAGGTATCTCCTGATTTGATGAACTCGACATATCCTTCATAGGAAATATGTCCTCAAAGAAAATTGCATCATTCGACTCCATAATCGTACCAACATGCATGTCAGATACCTCAAATTTTATTATCAAAAATCTATAACCAATGCTATGAAAAGCATAGCCCAGAAGAATACAATCCATGGTTTTTGGTCCAAGCTTGCGCTTCTTGAGAATTGGTATATTGACTTTCGCCAAACAACCCCAAGTACGTAGGTAAGAGAGTTTCAACCTTTTCCTTTCGCATTCCTCAAATGGAGTCATGGTCTTATGCTTTGTGGGAACTCGGTTTAGGACATGACACACAGTCATTAGCGCCTCCCCTCACCATTCGTTGGAGAGACCCGATGTGTCTAACATGGTGTTAACCATATCAGTTAGAGTTTGGTTCTTTCTTTCGGCTACCCCATTTGATTGAGGTGAGTAGAGAGGCGTCCTCTCATGGATTATACCATGTTCCGCACAAAACAGATCAAATTCATTGGAAAAATACTCTCCACCATGATCGGACCTAAGCTGTTTAATTTTTCGATCAAGTTGGTTCTCTGCCTCAGCTTTATAGTTTTCGAAGGAAGTTAAAGCCTCATCTTTTGATTTCAAAAGATACACACAACAATATCTAGTGGAGTCATCAATCAACGCCATGAAGTATCTCTTTCCACCTTTTGTCAACATGCCACTCATCTCACAAAGATCAGAATGTATAAGCTCTAGTGGCGCCAAGTCTCTTGCCTCTGCAGTCTTATGGGACTTGCGAGGTTGCTTAGCTTGCACACATACTTAGCACTTGGAGCCTTTGACAGTAGAGATTTTCGGAATTAAATTCATATTGGCTAGCCGCGTCATGCAACCAAAGTTAATGTGACAAAGTCGTGAATGCCAAATATCAGACTCATTACTGTGGCAAACATTATTAATAACTTTAGTGCAAATATCTAGTCCGTTAAGAGAGACCTGAAGGATTGGAGTATTGACAAAGAGCTAGCTATGGACAGGGGTGCGTGGAAGCTTGCTATCCATGTGCCAGAGCCATGAGTTGGTTGCGAGATCTTATGGGTTTCACCTCTAGCCTACCCCAACTTGTTTGGGACTAAAGGCTTTGTTGTTGTTTGTTGCTGTTAGTGCAAATATCTGACAGAGGCAGGCGGAACAAGCCTCCGCTCTCATAGTCTTTTCCAACAAATTGTCCATACATAGAAATTAAAACTTTATTGGATTCAAAAAACAACTTAAAATCATCTCGACATAAACGGGAACCGCTAACGAGATTTTTATTGATGGACGACACATGATGAACGTTCTTCAGATGCACGGTCTTCCTCGAAGTAAACTTCAGATTGACCATACCAACACCTCGAATGATGGCATGTGACCCGTTCCCATCAGCACGGGAGAAGTCCTTGAGACCTGGTAAGAATAAAACATGGAGGCGTCATCACAAACATGTACATTGGCACCGGTGTCAATTAACCAATCAGGAGATTAAAATACTGAAAGGATGGTAGGAAGATTACCGTACCCAGATTCCTTCATATCAGTATCACCGATGACAACATTAGCGGACTTGCAACTCTTCTCATGTTCGCGCTCCTCAAAGCAGTTAGGACACTTCGGAGCCCAGTGATTAGGATCACAACAGACATGGCAAAGTCCCTTCCCCGTCTTATGAGAATTCTTCTTGAAGTTGGTAGAATGTGACGGCTTATTTTTTGTATCAAACCTGCCTTTGCCCTGAGTTTTTTTCTTGTTGTTTTTGAACTTGTTGGGCTGGAAGTTCTTCTTCTGTACCATGTGGGCACTAGAAGTTCCCTCGGTAACTCGAGCATGTGTGTCCTTTGCTCTCGCCTTCTCTTCAACATCAAGAGTACCAATAAGATCCGCAGTGGAAAACTCATGTCTCTTGTGTTTCAGGGAAGTAGCAAAATTGTTCCACGAGGGTGGAAGCTTGGCAATGATGCCTCCGGCAACAAATTTGTCCGGCAACACACTCGAGTTTCTTTGCGAGCGACTGTATCTCATGAGCTTGCTGTACAACAGAGCGCTCATCAGTCATCTTGTAGTCATAGAATTGCTCCATGACGTACAACACGCTGCCGGCGTCCGAGGCAGCAAACTTGGCCTCGAGCGCAGCCCACATGTCCTTGCCGTTGTCAAACGACATATATGAATCCACAATGGAATCATCAAGAACACTCAAAAGAGCTCCTTTAAAGAGAGTATCGATCTTCTCAAAAGCTTCCAGCTGTGCTGGATTAAGATCGCCCTCAGGGTTGCCCTTAGTGGCGTCATAGCAGCTCATGGTCTGAAACCAGTAGACCACTCTCACGCGCCACCTCTTATATTGCGCCCCCTTAAAGGCAGGCGGCTTCATATGCGAAGCAAAACCACTCGGAGTAAACTGCCTATAATCAGGTTTTTGAATTGTTGGGAATATGAGCAAATTACTACGAGATTTAATCCGAATAAATAGAAAATAAATCATGACATCAATTGCAGAGATTAAACTAATCATGCGAACTAGCATAGTAGATGAATAGATCACATCTAGGCCACATACTAGAAACATGAATTCTACCACAATCTCGAACAAGAAGGATAGAATCACATACGGTGCAGCGGGAACAGCACCGCCGGTGTTGACGTTGTCGCCCATGTCGTCGAGGATGAGGTTGCCGAGGTCAGGGAAGAAGTAATCGTTCGCGAAGTCGTCGCTGCCAGCAGTCGCGCGAGTGTGCTCCCCAAAAACCTGAGCGCCCCTCTCTCGTACAGGATTACGAGAGGCGGGGTTCTGGAGACCTGCTGTCCCTTCTCCCGGTGCACCCGCGGCGCGTCGTGACGAGGCGTGGCGTGGCGAGGCCAGCAAGGAGAAAGAGCGCGCGTGTAGGTCTCATCTTCTCATGCTCATACAAGTGGTAGAAGAGCTCATCTTATAAAGAGGTGCAAGTCTCTCTCAACTTTCATGATGGGACTAAACTCTAGTCTCACTCACTCCACTCACATATGTGCATGAATGGGTCAAAAAAATTTTAGAATTTTAGTTAGGCTTTGGACCAAAGACCTACTATCAAAATTTCAACATATTCCAGCTGTGTACACACACCAGCCTTCTCTTCCTCAAAACGAAAAAAAGATCGACGGCCAAATCGTCTCTCCTTCATAAAAAAGATCTATCTTCTGCTCATTGTAGGGTGCGGCAATTGGACAACGATCTTCACCTGATGGCTCTCCTATAGTTCTTCCCGCTGGTTGCTCGCCGCCATCGACTCTCTGGGTCCGACACGAGTCACGCGATCGTCAGGCCGCTTTGCCTCTGACGGCTCTTCTGATTCCGCCATGACCGCCTCGCCTCCGACTGCTCTCTAACTCCTCCATGAATGCCTTGGCCAAGATTCTCTCTCATTGCTATCTCCATTTTTGTTGTTCGATGCTCCTTATTTTTTGTCATGCGAGTTGCGCAAGTTCAGACTGCAGTAACCAGCGGTCATGTACTTATAAAGACAAGATCACAACAACTGTACACATCCCTAATAATAAAGCACAGGTACTAGCAGGAAAGTAGGTTTGGTTTTGAGTATTAATCCCGTTTCCCACAAACTCTTGGTGATAGCATATTATTTCATAGTCCGATATGACATCCATCTGTTATTTTTTATTTATTTCAGGCAGCGGTTATTACTGACACTAGTAGAAAAAAGGCCTTCAGTCCCGGTTCATAAGGGCCTTCAGTCCCGGTTCTGGAACCGGGACTAAAGGGTCGCTACTAATGCCTCTCTCTTTAGTCCCGGATCAATCCAGAACCAGGACTAAAGGGCGCGGCCACGTGGAGCTCCACCTAACACCAACCGCGACTAAAGGAAATTTTATGATTTTTTTTTAAAAAAATTGAATTTTATTTTGAAATTTTTTATTTTTAAATTTCTGAATTTTTTTGCTTAACTTCCGGGTTCTATTCTCCCTCGCTCCAAGTCTGCACTTGTTGTTTTACTGACAATACTAAGATGTCAATCCTATTAACCTTCAGGAATTTTGCTTGAGCATAAAGTGACACATTTCATAGTTTTATTTTGAAACTATTGTTTTAAAAAACAATAATTATTTAGTAACACTAATATTTCTTGAATAATTAGTTTGACCATTGTTTGACCACAGTTTGACCAGATTTGACCAAAATTGAAATAAATGAAATAATTATTTAGTAACACTAATATTCTAGAATAATTAGTTTGACCATTGTTTGACCACAGTTTGCCCACTGTTTGAATTTTTTTCGATTTTTTTCACTCTAGATCTTAAAAGCCCCGTAACTTTTTTTCTATTAGGTTTTTGAGGATTTTGAAAATGTTTAACAGGGTTCCCCAAGTTAAATTCAAATGTAACTTTTCGAGTAGATGATTTTTCATATAAAAAACTTTTTCATCCGAGTTAGTATGCAAAAGTTATGCCCATTTTTACAAATTTCAGAGAGATTTTGCAAATAAAGTCAAAATTCACATTTGCAAATTTTCCCAACAACTAGACCACATATCACATGGGAAACTTATTTTCTTTTATTTTTTTGACATTTCCATCATTTTCTTTTATTTTTTTAAAAACTGAAAA
>NC_041390.1:42598107-42604731 GCF_002162155.2 Triticum dicoccoides | reverse complement strand
GGCACGAACCGGGACCAATGGTTGTGGGCCAGGAGCGAGGCCCATTGGTCCCGGTTCATCCCACCAACCGGGACCAAAAGGTCCAGATGAACCGGGACCAATGGCCCACGTGGCCCGGCCGGCCCCCTGGGCTCACGAACCGGGACCAATGCCCCCATTGGTCCCGGTTCTGGACTGAACCGGGACTAATGGGCTGACCCGGCCTGGACCAAAGCCCTGTTTTCTACTAGTGTGAATTGGAGAGTGGGTATAAACTTTATGGATGTGTCTAGGGCACATCTAGATGTGCTATAGTTATTATACATCTAAGTGAGTGAATCAAGCATAAAAAGAAAAAAAAAGAAAAAAAATATTCACACGAATCTCAACGTAAGATCAATGACATAGGACTTAGATGTGCAATACTTATGGCACAACTAGATGTGCTTTAGCAAAACTGAAACTTTATATACCAATTAGTTTTTGCCATGGTTTCATGTATGTCATTCAAGTTTGGAAGCTGCTGACAGTACATGGGGAGTAACATTTTGTGACGGCTAGAATCTACAAATACATGTTTATAAACAGTTGTAACACACTCATTTTATTATTATGTGATGCAAAAAATTGTAAATATGTTTTATCTAAATGCGTTCAACAGTGTACAAACTTTTGTGTACATATAAAGTTTTGAGGTGATGTTATGAAATTTAAACTTTTAGCCCTAACCTAAAGTGTGGGCATGAAAGGTTCGCTATTATTTTTAGCCAAACATTCGGTGAAAACCGGTGAGACCATGAGAAAAGGATATTCTGAAGTTTTGAAAAAAAAATGAAAAAAAAGGGATGTTAAGAAGATGATGTTTTACTGCCGCGCAAGATTTAAAGTTGAAACACATTACGGGATGTGAGATATTAAAAGACAAAATCAGTGTTGAACAATAACGTCACTATTCAGGGTAGAATTTGTCTTTTTTATAGTGCACTTTTCGTAATGTGTTTCAGTTTGTAATTTTGAGTGGCAATAAAACATGACCCTCTTAACATCCCGTATTTTTTAAGATTTCTTTAAAACTTTAATATATTGTTTTCATGAAGTTTTCATTGAATATTGGTTTCCTTATGATATTCTCCCATCCGGATAAGTTGGAAATTTGTTCTAAGACGATGCAGTGATAATTCCTAGATGATGTTTTGCTTCAGTATATTTTTATTTGCTATCACATGTATATAATATAGTTGATATTTATTTTCTTGCATTTTTTTGCTCACATTTCCCACCACAATGCGCGGGGTATCTTCTAGTTTTTTCGGATTCTGAAACCCTAAACCACGGATGGCTTAGTCCGGCAGATCTGAAGTTCTGAACCGGTCACTCTGATTTATGTATGCATCAGTGCATCGCATGCGCAAAGTCTCTTTTACCAGTGCCGGGATCTAGCGGCGACGTATGACCCAGTAGGGTACTGCCACATCCTGAAGTATCTCGATACAGTAGCATGTATTTGATTCTTTTCTTAGCTTTAAGTGTTGGTATTTGTCTCGTGTGGATCCCACCATTGGCAGGCATGCATGGTCCTTTACTTTCATTTTTTCTAACTCACAGTACTGGTTATGACACATTCACTCTCTCCTCTCTCACCAATAAACCCATCCTTTTATTCCACCCATGCCAATTTTAATCATTCATATCTTTTAAACTATATTTTTGTTTTTGAAATAATTTATAATTTATATATTTGAATTCCTCGCAGAAAGACCTTTAGAACAAGATCAATCTTGGATATATTTCAAACACGTTTAATTTCCAATGTGTCAATTAACATATTTCACTCAATATATTTTGTGTGGAACTGCTTATTTCTGTGTTTGAAACTCATTTTTTTTTGTGATGAGTGAAATACGTTTCAATTTTTTCACGTATATGTAGTGAAATTAGTTTTATATATATTGTAATGAGTGAAATTAGTTGAAGTGAGTGTAATACGTTTTTTTTTAAAATAATTCTAATGTGTTTTCTGAAACTAGTGAAAAGTAAGATCTACATTTTGTAAACGAGTGTAGTGTGTTTTCTGAAATGAGTGAAATAAGTTATTTGGAAAAAGTGAAATAGAACCATTTTTTGGTGTGAAACTAACTAATTTGGTCTGAAACGGCTTTTTCAATGGAGTAACTATGATGTGTTTCTCTGAAACTAGTGAAATCTATCTTTTGTAGTGAGTGTAATTAGTTTTTTGAAACAAGTGAAATATAGTATTTCAATTGAGCGACTGTAATGTGTTTTCTGAAATGAGTGAAATGAGTTATTTGAAAAAAGTGAAATATATCTTTTTGGTGTGAAACGGCTTTTTCAATGTGTGAAACTGATATTTCTACTGAGTAAAATATGTTTCAATATTTTTTCATAAATACCAAGTGAAACTAGTTTTTGAGATATATTTTGTAATGAATGAAATCTGTTTTCGAAATCAATGAAATGCTTTGTTTCAAATTTGTGAAATCAGTTTTGTAATGAGTTCCATATTCCAGTTTGTGAAAATGAGCGAAACATTAGAAAAAACTTTTATGAAATAGTGAAACAGTTTAGTGTTTTATGAAGTGATTTCAGAGATAAATGAAACATATAAAATAAAATATATTTCAAAAATATCCAAAATTGATCTTGTTCTGGAGGTCTTGTCACCATGAATTCAAATATACAAAAAAAATTCAATAATGGACATTTCGTTTAAAAGATATGGGTAATTAAAAATATGAAGATGAATATAAAATGCATGTCATATGTATGGTGTGAGTGAATGCATGCGTGCATGAACCTTTGTCTCCACTCTAACTCTCTCTTCTGTAAAAGCTGATAATATCTGACACTAGTACATGTATTTCTATGTGTAGTCAGATATTTTAAAATAGAGTATAAAACATGCACAGATCTTGACGAAAGCGACGGGCGGTGGATTGCCTACCGGTACATCCCGACACCGGTGAAATTACTTACGGAATAGCTTCACACACGATATCTGATGGACGACTTGTGGACGATAGTAGGATCTTACGTCCCGTAATCATGCAGGGATTTAATCTAACGGTGATTACCTACCGTCGTGCATGCATCGGCTGCAATATCGTCGGCTGCGTAGCACTGCTCAATTACTTATTCGGCATCGCATGATGCAGGGGTCGGGAAGATGATCATTCCGTTATTAAAAAGAAGAGAAGGCAACAGATAGGACCGTTTGGATCGCAACAGTTTATTCAGTCTCTGAAAACAAACCGTCCAGCAGATCAAGTCTGAACTGATCACGCGAAATTTTTCCTTTTTTCTTCTTCCAGGAAAAAAGTGAAGTTTTTTTTTTCTATTTTGCAAGGCCTCGTCACCAGGCGGTTTTGCAGTTTTCAGGCAATTTCGATGATTCTACTTCTAATGCATACTCCCTCCGATCAAACAATAATGTCGCAGTTTTGAACTTAGATCATTACCCTCCTTAATTTCTTAGTAAGTACCACTAGCTTCATTCATGCCACATGGGGCAGACATATACGGCAAGACCGCACTCACTCTGACTTATTACATACCTATAATTCATCAAGTAGAAACCAAATGTCGTCACTGCTCTTGCTCTTGCTAACTTATGTGAGAGACGCGCCGATCATTATAAGTAGGATTAGACACGATACAGCAGCCTGACCTCCAGCATTCGCGTCATCAGCAGTGCTCCTGTCGCGCTCTTTAGCTTGCAGCATCTCAGCTCCTTGCTCCGGCATCCCCGTCTCATCCTGCAGCTCCTTCACCTGCTTCTGCAGCCGCACGATGTAGTCGATCGTGTCCCCGAGGATTGACGCCCGGTCCATCTGCCGACATGGATCCACGCGCTCTCTTTGAGCTTTGAAATTTACAAGAGTTCTGCATGCATGGAGGCCGCCATGAAAGGATGATGGTGATTACCTTGTGATGTTGGGGACGAGGGAGCAGAGCTTCTTGAAGCGGTCGTTGACCTTGTTGCGCCGCTTCAGCTCAGCCGCGAAGTTCTTGCACTGCTGCCGCTTCCCGCCGCCGTCCTCGCCGGAGCCCCTCTGCGTCTCGCCGTCGAAGTCATCGTCGGAGTCCTCGTCGTTGTCGAGGCCCGGCTGCGGGTGGTCGTGGAGGAGCACGTCGGGGGCCTTGCTGTCGCCGCCGGTGCCCCTCGGTGGGTTCGGGTCCTCCAGCTCGTCCTGCAGGTCCTTCACCTGCTTCTGCAGCCCCACGATGTAGTCGATCGAGTCCCCGACTATCGACGTAAGCTCCATCTGCCGACGTAGATCAGTGATTCTTAATTTCAAGCTTAGAACATCTGTAATAGAAGATCTAGATGCAAAAATAACTAACTTTCCCAAGGCCCCAAAACACTTCTTCAATACATGATTTTATTTTATTTATTTTTTAGAAAAGAAGGAATACCTCGGCCTCTGCATGTGGACGATGCATACGGTCAATTTATTAATTATTAACACAAGACGTTATAAAGTCGTACAACAGTAAGACCAAAGCCACCATCTCAGCAACCTCTGTCGCTACTCCTATCTAGCTGATGAAGGGCGCTGATGGTATGGGCCTAATACCAAACAGACCTCGCAGCCAAACCTAACATCTAAGACCTGAGGTCTCAACCAGGAATCCTGCCGGGTATGGGCACCCACCAGTCCGTCGTGCTCCTCAACCAGGACGCCTGCCGGGTAAGAGCCGCCACAACCACCTGCCACCTATCCATCTTCAGAGCTGTACTACTGCATCGGCCTTGCCCGGTCTCGCTGCCGCCGACGCCACCACGACGCTAGATAGCGTCGACCTCCTACGCGTGTCCGTCACCACACATCTGATGCCAAGCCTCCGCTGCTCCATGCCGCCAAGAGCCGCCGCCAAGAATATGTAGAAAGAAACACCGCTCCACCGAAAGGGAGGCAGCACACCCCCACCCCTCACCTGCAGACCCTCCCATCCGATCCCAAAGTCCTTGGCGCCACCTCCAGGAAGGTAACGTTGCACGGGGCGCCGCTGACGCCCGATCCGCATCGGATCTTGGGCTTTCACCCAGACATGGGTCGAAGTGGAGAGATGGTGTCCTCAGCAGCGCCCCCAAGGAAGAAAGCGACGCCAAAAGGCGGTGTTGCCGCTGCCGGCCAGCCAAGGCGGCCAAGGTTTCCCTCGGACACCGATCTGCTCCACCAGAACACACTGGAGGTGGATCCGACAAGATCCAAAGCCGAACCGAGGACTGGGAAGGGATGCATGGAAGGGAGGGGGCAATACCTCCAGATCTGGCACGGGAAGCTCCGCGCCGCGCACGACCACCACATGCGGCTCGCCGTCCTCACGTCCGAGCTCTCAGGCACGCCGCACGCCACGCCAGCAGGGGCTGCCGCCCCTGGATCCGAGGGCCTCCGTGAAGAAGGAGCGCCGAAGACCCCGCCGCCACCTTCCCCGCCGCCCGTGCGGGCTTTCCCGATGGTCGTCTCCGATGGCGGCGAGGGGGTGGGGGTGGGGGTGGCGGCGGGGGAAAACCGTAGACTCCTCCGAGTCGCCCTAGGGCCGACGCGAGGGACGGGACGTGACCAGTCTCCAATACATGATGTAGATGCAAAAAAATTACATGTTACAGATCTCAGAAATCCTCCAACCCCTCCCGTGACACTGTGGTGGGCGTCGCTGGGCATTAGGCGGCGTGGTGGAGGGTCGTGCGCGTGGAGGTGGAGGTTGCGGCGGCAAGGCTTCGGCAACATCCGGTGGGCGTCCTCTTTTGCGGCGCGGGCCCAGGGCGGTATGAATCCATCCTTTCAGACAGCAGCGGCGGTGCACAGTGGCTGGGTGGTGCGGCCGGTTGCTGTGGGGGATGGCCCAGATCCGCCTGAGCCGGCAGTGTGGGTCGGGACGACTTGGGCTACGGGCAGCCGCCCCTGTTGCGGCGATGAGCTGGTGGGGTGTAACGCCCCGGATATAACTTTCCCAATTTGTACTCCAACTCTTGTCCTTTCCGGCGTTAAGTTATATTTATTTCCTCGGATTCGGGTTTTTTCTCCGTGTGTTTTTGTCGTTGTCATGCATCTCATATCATGTCATCATGTGCATTGCATTTGCATACGTGTTCATCTCATGCATTCGAGCATTTTCCCCGTTGTCCGTTTTGCATTCCGGCACTTCGTTCTCCTCCGGTGGTCATTTCTGACTTTCTTTCATGTGTGGGGATTAAACATTTCCGGATTGGACCGAGACTTGCCAAGCGGCCTTGGTTTACTACCGGTAGACCGCCTGTCAAGTTTCGTACCATTTGGACTTCGTTTGATACTCCAACGGTTAACCGAGGGACCGAAAAGGCCTCATGTGTGTTGCAGCCCAACACCCCTCCATTTTGGCCCAAAACCTACGTAACTCTGTTCCATGTTCTAGAGTGTTTGATCACGATCGCGTGGCCGAAAACTACACCTCATTTGGACTCTCCTAGCTCCCCCTATACCTATATATACACCCCCCATTCCAAATTCGCGGACCCTCTCCCCCCTAACCCTAAAAATTCCAGATCCGCCGCCGCCGAACACATCCGCCACCGACGGACATGTCCGACGCCGCCACCGCGCCACGTGTCGCCCTCTGACAGGGCGAGCCGCCGCGCCCACT
>NC_041390.1:42579631-42597631 GCF_002162155.2 Triticum dicoccoides | reverse complement strand
ACCGCCTTGTCCGCCGCTCCGCCGCAACTGCGCGCCCAGCCGCCGCCGCCGGCCTCCTCCCGCCTCACCGATGCCGGCCGTCGCCTCCCCGACGCCGGCGACCTCGGATCCGGCGAGCGCCCGCCGGCCACCGCAGTCAACGCCTCGGTTCGCATGCCCGCCGACGAAACCCTAGATCTGGTTGTTTTTTTTCTCCAAGTCCTCAGAATTTTTACTCCAAGTGCCCATGTTCGCGGCCCCCTAACTTTGCATCCGTAGCTCCGATTTGGGCATATAGCATATCAAAATGTTTATCTCAGAGAGTACATCATTTCATTCCATTGCATCATTTTCATTTGAGTGCATCTTGATGCCCGAGATGCTGTTAGAAGAGGCCTTCGTGAGTTAATTGTCAGATCTGCTAGTTCATCTTAGACTTTTGTCATTTTTGCCATGATTGTTGTGTGCATGATATGACTATGAGTCCTTCATATATTTTGTTAAGAATTTTGTCTTCTTTCCAGAGGTGCAACCCATGCATTTTTGTGATGTGTGTGGTGAATTGTGCAAGCTTGCAAAGTGAGGCACCCGGTGAATCTGTTTTCGGGAACTTAGTAGTTTTCACTAAGTCTGGGATTATTTAGTTCATGATGCCATATGTTCATGCTGTTTCCTAGTGATCCGTGCCTCTTTTGAGGATGATCAGTAAAGGAGTTTTGTTAATCTTGTTATGCTCTGTACATCCATGTCTTTGTTTGCAATTATGGAGCACCCTAGCTTGAGTCAATCGAGCTCTACTTTTGCTTCGTTGCGAATCTGGGCAGATCGTCAACTTGTTTGCGATTTTGCCGATGTTATTATAATTGATCCGTGCATGCTATGCTATTATTCTTGCCATGTCTAGCTTGTATTTTGTGCCTTCTTTAGGGATGTATGCTTGTATTGCCATGACTTGCACCGTAGTGAGTGCATCGAGCTCGTAAACATGCCTTCGTGAGTTATGTTTCAGCATGTCCCAGTTTTCACTAAGTCTGAAAACTGGTTATGTTTTTGCTATGTTCGTGTGCTTGGTAGTATATTTTGTGATCCCTTTTGGCTCAAGGTCACTAAGGGACTTTTGTTAAGCTTGTTGAGTAGCTCCATGACATGTCTTTCTTTGTCATGTTCAGGCTCTGTAGCATGTTGTTTTGTTGCTCCGAAGAGGGCTATATGATCTGAAATTCCAGACAAGTGTTAATTTCACCAAGTCTGAGATCTTTTTGTCATTTGCGTTTTTGCCATGCTTGTTTGAACCTGTTAATGGATGAATTGGCCGTAGCTCAGTGCTAGACTTTTGTTAAGCATCTTGTGTGCATCCCTGCCATGTATTTTGTCGTCATGTTTGGTGACTGTAGCATGTTCATCTCATTGCATTTAGATGCCTACTTGCTGTAAATCGTAGACCGGTGTCATTTTTGAATCACTTGCCATTTTCGAACCGTAACTCCGATTCCGGCGTTCTTTATATCGTTTTCAAGCGATTTCATCTCATCTTTCCAGTGGCACACTTGGAATTCCAAGTCGAGGCCAGGTTCATGCATTTCCTGTCATATCTTGCATTTTGCATCCCGCATCGCATCCCGCATAGCATATCATCATTTCATCATATCGCTTGATCCTTGCACGTGGTTGATTGTATCCTTGTTGCTTGTTTGTCTTGTTTGGGTAGAGCCGGGAGACGAGTTCGCTAACGAGGAGCCCGTTGAGTTTGCTTTGGAGGATCCAGTCAACTCTGACAGCTTTGCAGGCAAGATGATCACACCCTCGAAATCACTACTATCTTTGCTATGCTAGTTTGCTCGCTCTTTTGCTATGCCATTGCTACGATGCCTACCACTTGCTTGCAAGCCTCCCAAATTTCCATGTCAAACCTCTAACCCACCTTGTCCTAGCAAACCGTTGATTGGCTATGTTACCGCCTTGCTCAGCCCCTCTTATAGCGTTGCTAGTTGCAGGTGAAGATTAGAGGCCGTTCCTTGTTGGAACATTTATTTACTTGTTGGGATATCATTATATTGCTATGTTATCTTAATGCATCTATATACTTGGTAAAGGGTGGAAGGCTCGGCCTCTCTCCTAGAGTTTTGTTCCACTCTTGCCGCCCTAGTTTCCGTCATATCGGTGTTATGTTCCCGGATTTTGCGTTCCTTACGCGGTTGGGTTATAATGGGAACCCCTTGATATTTCGCCTTGATTAAAGCTTTTCCAGCAATGCCCAACCTTGGTTTTACCATTTGCCACCTAGCCTTTTCTTTCCCTTGGGTTCTGCAGACTCAAGGGTCATCTTTATTTTAACCCCCCCCCCCAGGCCAGTGCTCCTCTGAGTGTTGGTCCAACTGAGCGATGTCCGGGGCTACCAGGGGCAACTCTGGGCTGGCCTACCCGACGTCTGGCTCATGTGAGTGTGCCCTGAGAAAGAGATATGTGCAGCTCCTATCGGGATTTGTCGACACATTCGGGCGGTGTTGCTGGTCTTGTTTTAACCTGTCGAAGTGTCTTGAATTACCGAGATACCGAGTCTGATCGGAACGTCTTGGGAGGAGGTCTATTCCTTCGTTGACCGTGAGAGCTTGTCATGGGCTAAGTTGGGACTCCCCTGCAGGGTTTGAACTTTCGAAAGCCGTGCCCGCGGTTATGGGCAGATGGGAATTTGTTAATGTCCGGTTGTAGATGACTTGAACCTTAATTAATTAAAATGAATCAACTGAGTGTGTTACCGTGATGGCCTCTTCTCAGCGGAGTCCGGGAAGTGCACACGATGTTGGAGTAATGTTTGCGCAGGTTGCTCTCTAGTTTCTCGCTCGTGCTTTGCCTCCTCTTCTCGCTCTCTTTTGCGAATAAGTTAGCCACCATACTTGCTAGTCGCTTGCTGCAGCTCCACTCATATTTTACCTTCCCATACCTATAAGCTTAAATAGTCTTGATCGCGAGGGTGCGAGATTGCTGAGTCCCTGTGGCTCACAGATTACTATTACACCAGATGCAGGGCCCGATGATTCCGCTCCAGGAGACGCGTATGAGCTCAAGTGGGAGTTCGACGAAGACTCTCAACGATACTAGGTTTCCTTTCCCGATGATCAGTAGTGGTGCCTAGTTGGGGGTGATTGGGACCGTGTCGCATGTTGGGTTCTCTTTTATTTTGGCGCCATAGTCGGGCCATGAGTGTTTGGGTGATGTAATGTTATTTATGTACTTGATTGACGTGGTGAGTGTAAGCCAACTATGTTATCTCCCTTTTTATTATCATATTACATGGGATGTTGTGAAGATTGCCTAACTTGCGACATATGCCTTCAATGCGATTATGTCTCTAAGTCATGCCTCGACACGTGGGAGCTCTAGTCGCATCGAGGGTGTTACAAGTTGGTAATCAGAGCCTTCCCCGACCTTAGGAGCCCCATTGCTTGATCGTTATTAGCGGCCGAGTTGTGTCTAGAAAAATGTTTTTAGTCTTTTAGGAATTATATATCGGAGAGATTAGGAATTCTTTTTACTTCCCAGTCTCCTCATCGCTCTGGTAAGGCTTCCTGATGTAGAGTTTTGACTCTTCTCTTCTCAAATTTCACTAAAAAAAATTTTAGGATCACGCGGGTATCTTGGAATCGTTCCGATGGTTTTATGATGAGAACATTGACTTGGTGCCTCCTGTCAGGGGTTTAGTGGAAGTGTCCCGGGGAGTTGAGCTCTGAGGTGTTGTCATCATAATTTTATCGTTGCAATTCTGGAATACCTGAGTCTAGTACGCCGACATCGAAAATCTCTTTTATGCAGTTCGTTGGTGAGATAACCTCGACGCCACCCAGTACTGGGGCGGGAGTTCGGTAGTATCGCCATAACTTGTATAACGGATGCTTTTCGAAGGTTGAGGTAGATGGTTTCCGAAGGTTTCTTGGTTATGTGTTGAAGGATGGATACAGCTGGATGTAGGATTTGCTAGTTTGGGTGAGATATTATGCTTCCCCTGTATCCCCAACACCTGATTGCATAACCGGAAAGGTTCGGGAGTTTCATAGGTGGGAATTCTAGTAGCTCTAGTTCTTCTTCCACGGATATTGGTTTGAGATTGGGATTTCTTACCGATTATTCGTTCTTGATCCGTACCTTGTTGATTTATTTCTCTACCTTAATTCTACGTGGCTTCTCAATTTATGGATATGTGACCATTTCAAGAGGAATGCATTCGTTCATTTTGTTCGGATGTGAAGACTATATGTTGCAATTTTCATTCCGTTGGATTCATCTTCAATATTTATCTGTCAATGTGCTAATGGTGGTCACCCTCTTCAGGATGGCTCCTCCAACGCGCACAACTCTGAATCCTGATCCGCCACCACCTCCACCTCCTCCGAAGGCATGGCAAGCTGTGATGGCCGCAACCAATGCAAACACACAGCTGATCATGCAAATTCTTCAAGAGCGCAATCAAGGCAGTCAAGGGAATCAAGGCAGCAATCAGAGTCACTTTGCTACACTCAACCAGTTCCTTGCTAACGGGCCAAAGACTTTCAGCAATTGTGTTGAGGCAACCGATGCTGACGATTGGCTTGTGGATCTGTGTAAGCATTTTGAGTGCAGTAATGTCAGGCCTGAGGACTTTGTTAAGTTTGCTTCCTTCCAACTCAAAGATCACGCTGCAGAATGGTTCCAGCAGTACAAGGACTCCAGAGGTGGACGTGTTATCACTTGGGATGATTTCCATCGAGATTTCCGAGCTCATCATATTCCGCAGAGCATGGTTGAAAGCAAGCGTGAGGAATTCCGCAATCTCAAGCAAGGCTCTTTGTCTGTCTATGACTACAACAGGTTGTTCCAGAAGCTCGCCCGCTTTGCCAAGCAGGACGTCCCTGATGAGAAGAGCATGATATATCAGTTCAGGGGTGGTCTCAGAGAAGATATTCAGCTCGCTCTTGTTCTCTTCGAGCCCTTGAGATACGATGAGTTCTACAACATGGCACTGAAGCAAGAGGCTGCTCAGTTGAGGTGTGATGCTTCCAAGAAGCGAGTCAGAGATGTTACTCCTTCTTCCTCTACTCAAGTAGCCAAGCAGCAGAAGTTTTGGCTTCCTCCTCCTCCGTTCCGTCAGCCGTATCAGCAGAAGAGCAAAGGTGGCAGTGGTTCTTCCCACCCACCCCACCCTGGCTTTCAGAACAAGACTTCGTCTCAAGCTCCAAGATCGAGTGCTCCGTATCACCGTCCGCTTTCAGAGGTCACGTGCAACAAGTGCCAACAGAAGGGTCAATATGCCAACAAGTGTCTCAACCAGAGGCGTCTTCCTCCTCCTCCTCCTGTCAGATCGGCAAGTACAGCTGTGGTCAAGCATAACCCCAAGTCCGCCAAGGTCAACTTGATGAATGCATCTCAGGCAGAGGACTCGTCAGATGTGATCATGGGTAACCTTCCTGTTAATGATATTCCTGCAAAAGTTCTTTTTGACACGGGTGCATCGCATTGTTTCATCTCGAGGCCATTTGTTTCTAAGCATGAGTTTGTTGGGGAACGCAGTAATTTCAAAAAATTTCCTACGCACATGCAAGATCATGGTGATGTATAGCAACGAGAGGGGAGAGTGTTGTCTACGTACCCACGGAGACCGACTGTGGAAGCGTTGACGCAATGTAGAGGAAGTAGTCGTACGTCTTCCCGATCTGACCGATCCAAGCACCGTTACTCCGGCACCTCCGAGTTCTTAGCACACGTACAGCTCGATGACGATCCCCGGACTCCGATCCAGCAAAGTGTCGGGGAAGAGTTCCGTCAGCATGACGGCGTGGTGACGATCTTGATGCACTACAGCAGCAGGGCTTCGCCTAAACTCCGCTACAGTAATATCGAGGACTATGGTGGCTGGGGCCGCCGCACACGGCTAAGGACTAGATCACGTGGATCAACTTGTGTGTTCTTTGGGGTGCCCTGCCTCTGTATATAAAGGACTAGAGGGGGGAGGCTAGCCGTCCAAGGGAGGGCGCGCCAGGAGAGTCCTACTCCCTCTGGGAGTAGGATCCCCCCCCCCCCAATCCTAGTTGGAATAGGATTCCTTGAGGGGGGAAAGAGAGAGAGGGGGCCGGCCACCTCTCCTAGTCCAAATAGGACTAGGGGAAGAGGGGAGGTGCACAGCCACCTTGGGCTGCCCCTTTCTCCTTTCCACTAAAGCCCACTAAGGCCCATATAGCTCCCAGGGGGTTCCGGTAACCTCCCGGTACTCCGGTAAAATCCCGATTTCACCCGAAACACTTCCGATATCCAAACATAGGCTTCCAATATATCAATATTTATGTCTAGACCATTTCGAGACTCCTCGTCATGTCCGTGATCACATCCGGGACTCCGAACAACCTTCGGTACATCAAAATGCATAAACTCATAATAACTGTCATCGTAACGTTAAGCGTGCGGACCCTACGGTTCGAGAATAATGTAGACATGACCGAGACACGTCTCCGGTCAATAACCAATAGCGGGACCTGGATGCCCATATTGGCTCCTACATATTCTACGAAGATCTTTATCGGTCAGACCGCATAACAACATACGTTGTTCCCTTTGTCATCGGTATGTTACTTGCCCAAGATTCGATCATCGGTATCCAATACCTAGTTCAATCTCGTTACCGGCAAGTCTCTTTACTCGTTCCGTAATACATCATCTCACAACTAACATGTTAGTTGTAATGCTTGCAAGGCTTATGTGATGTGCATTACCGAGAGGGCCCAGAGATACCTCTCCGACAATCGGAGTGACAAATCCTCATCTCGAAATACGCCAACCCAACATGTACCTTTGGAGACACCTGTAATGCTCCTTTATAATCACCCAGTTACGTTGTGAAATTTGGTTGCACCCAAAGTGTTTCTCCGGCAAACGGGAGTTGCATAATCTCATAGTCATAGGAACATGTATAAGTCATGAAGAAAGCAATAGCAACATACTAAACGATCGGGTGCTAAGCTAATGGAATGGGTCATGTCAATCAGATCATTCAACTAATGATGTGATCTCGTTAATCAAATAACAACTCTTTTGTTCATGGTTAGGAAACATAACCATCTTTGATTAATGAGCTAGTCTAGTAGAGGCATACTAGTGACACTCTGTTTGTCTATGTATTCACACATGTATTATGTTTCCAGTTAATACAATTCTAGCATGAATAATAAACATTTATCATGATATAAGGAAATAAATAATAACTTTATTATTGCCTCTAGGGCATATTTCCTTCAGTCTCCCACTTGCACTAGAGTCAATAATCTAGTTCACATCGCCATGTGATTTAACAGCAATAGTTCACATCACCATGTGATTAACACCCATAGTTCACATCGATATGTGATCAACACCCAAAGGGTTTACTAGAGTCAGTAATCTAGTTCACATCGCTATGTGATTAACACCCAAAGATTACTAAGGTGTGATCATGTTTTGCTTGTGAGATAATTTTAGTCAACGGGTCTGTCACATTCAGATCCGTAAGTATTTTGCGAATTTCTATGTCAACAATGCTCTGCACGGAGCTACTCTAGCTTATTGCTCCCACTTTCAATATGTATCTAGATCGAGACTTAGAGTCATCCAGATCTGTGTCAAAACTTGCATCGACGTAACTTTTTACGACGAACCTTTTTGTCACCTCCATAATTGAGAAATATTTCCTTATTCCACTAAGGATAATTTTGACTGCTGTCCAGTGATCTACTCTTAGATCACTATTGTATTCCCTTGCTTAACAAAGTGTAGGGTATACAATAGATCTGGTACACAGCATGGCATACTTTATAGAACCTATGACTGAGGCATAGGGAATGACTTTCATTCTCTTTCTATCTTCTGCCGTGGTCGGGCTTTGAGTCTTACTCAACTTCACACCTTGTAACACAGGCAAGAAACTTTTTCTTTGACTGTTCCATTTTGAACTATTTCAAAATCTTGTCAAGGTATGTACTCATTGAAAAACTTAACAATCGTCTTGATCTATCTCTATAGATCTTGATACTCAATATGTAAGCAGTTTTACCGAGGTATTTCTTTGAAAAACTCCTTTCAAACACTCCTTTATGCTTTGCAGAATAATTCTACATTATTTCCGATCAACAATATGTCATACACATATACTTATCAGAAATGATGTAGTGCTCCCACTCACTTTCTTGTAAATACAGGCTTCACCGCAAGTCTGTATAAAACTATATGCTTTGATCAACTTATCAAAGCGTATATTCCAACTCCGAGATTATTGCACCAGTCCATAGATGGATCGCTGGAGCTTGCTTATTTAGTTAACACCTTTAGGATCGACAAAACCTTCTAGTTGCATCGTATACAACTCTTCTTTAGTAAATCCATTAAGGAATGCAGTTTTGTTTATCCATTTGCCAGATTTCATAAAATGCGGCAATTGCTAACATGATACGGACAGACTTAAGCATAGATACGAGTGAGAAAATCTCATCGTAGTCAACACCTTGAACTTGTCGAAAACCTTTTGCGACAATTCTAGCTTTGTAGATAGTAACACTACTATCAACGTCCGTCTTCCTCTTGAAGATCCATTTATTTTCTATGGCTTGCTGATCATCGGGCAAATACATCAAAGTCCATACTTTGTTCTCATACATGGATCATATCTCAGATTTCATGGCCTCAAACCATTTCGCGGAATCTGGGCTCATCATCGCTTCCTCATAGTTCGCAAGTTCGTCATGGTCTAGTAACATGACTTCTAGAACGGGATTACCGTATCACTCTGGTGCGGATCTCACTCTGGTTTACCTACGAGATTTGGTAGTAACTTGATTTGAAGTTACATGATCATCATCATTAGCTTCCTCACTAATTGGTGTAGTAGTCATAGGAACAGATTTCTGTGATGAACTACTTTCCAATAAGGGAGCAGGTACAGTTACCTCATCAAGTTCTACTTTCCTCCCACTCACTTCTTTCGAGAGAAACTCCTTCTCTAGAAAAACTCCGAATTTAGCAACAAAAGTCTTGCCTTCGGATCTGTGATAGAAGGTGTATCCAATAGTTTCCTTTGGATATCCTATGAAGATTTACTTCTCCGATTTGGGTTCGAGCTTATCATGTTGAAACCTTTTTCACATAAGCATCGCAGTCCCAAACTTTAAGAAACGACAGCTTAGGTTTCTTGCCAAACCATAGTTCACACGGTGTCGGCTCAACGGATTTAGATGGTGCCCTATTTAACGTGAATGCAGCTGTCTCTAATGCATAACCCCAAAACGATAGTGGTAGATCGGTAAGAGACATCATAGATCGCACTATATCTAATAAAGTATGGTTATGATGTTCGGACACACCATTACACTATGGTGTTCCAGGTGGCGTGAGTAGTGAAACTATTTCACATTGGTTTAATTGAAGGCCAAACTCGTAACTCAAATATTTTACCTCTGCAATCATATCGTAGAAACTTTTATTTTCTTGTCACGATGATTTTCCACTTCACTCTGAAATTCTTTGAACTGTTCAAATGTTTCAGACTTATGTTTCATCAAGTAGATATCCCCATATCTGCTCAAATCATCTGTGAAGGTCAGAAAATAATGATACCTGCTGCAAGTCTTAATATTCATCGGACCACATACATCAGTATGTATGATTTCCAACAAATCTGTTGCTTGCTTCATTGTTCCGGAGAACGGCGTTTTAGTCATCTTGCCCATAAGGCATGGTTCGCAAGCATCAAGTGATTCATAATCAAGTGATTCCAAAAACCCATTAGCATGGAGTTTCTTCATGCGCTTTACACCAATATAACCTAAACTGTAGTGCCACAAATAAGTTGCACTATCATTATTAACTTTGCATCTTTTGGTTTCAATATTATGATTATGTGTATCACTACGATCGAGATCCAACGAACTATTTTCATTGGGTGTGTAACCATATAAGGTTTTATTCATGTAAACAGAACAACAATTTATTCTCTTACTTAAATGAATAACCGTATTACAATAAACATGATCAAATCATATTCATGCTCAACGCAAACACCAAATAACACTTATTTAGGTTCAACATTAATCCCGAAAGTATAGGGAGTGTGCGCTGATGATCATATCAATCTTGGAACCACTTCCAACACACATCGTCACTTCACCCTTAACTAGTCTCTGTTTATTCTGCAACTCCCGTTTCGAGTTACTAATCTTAGCAACTGAACCAGTATCAAATACTAAGGGGTTGCTATAAACACTAGTAAAGTACACATCAATAACATGTATATCAAATATACTTATGTTCACTTTGCCATCCTTCTTATCTGCCAATCACTTGGGGTAGTTCCGCTTCCAGTGACCAGTCCCTTTGTAGTAGAAACACTTAGTCTCAGGCTTAGGACCAGACTTGGGCTTCTTCACTTGAGCAGCAACTTGCTTGCTATTCTTCTTGAAGTTCCCCTTCTTCCCTCTGCCCTTTTCTTGAAACTAGTGGTCTTGTCTACCATCAACACTTGATGTTTTTCTCGATTTCTACCTTCGTTAATTTCCGCATTACGAAGAGCTTGGGAATCGTTTCTGTTATCCCTTGCATATCATAGTTCATCATGAAGTTCTATTAACTTGGTGATGGTGACTAGAGAATTCTGTCAATCACTATCTTATCTGGAAGATTAACTCCCACTTGATTCAAGCGATTGTGGTACTCAGACAATCTGAGCACATGCTCACTAGTTGAGCGATTCTCCTTCATCTTTTAGCTATAGAACTTGTTGGAGACTTCATATCTCTCAACTCGGGTATTTGCTTGAAATATTAACTTCAACTCCTGGAACATCTCATATGCTCCATGACGTTCAAAACGTCTTTGAAGGCCCGATTCTAAGCCATTAAGCATGGTTCACTAAACTATCAAGTAGTCATCATATTGAGCTAGCCAAACGTTCATAACGTCTGCATCTGCTCCTGCAATAGGTCCGTCACCTAGCGGTGCATCAAGGACATAATTCTTCTGTGCAGCAATGAGGATAAACCTGAGATCACGGATCCAATCCGCATCTTTGCTACTAACATCTTTCAACACAATTTTCTCTAGGAACATATCAAAATAAACACAGGGAAGCAACAACGCGAGCTATTGATATACAACATGATTTGCAAAATACTATCAGGACTAAGTTCATGATAAATTTAAGTTCAATTAATCATATTACTTAAGAACTCCCACTTAGATAGACATCCCTCTAATCTTCTAAGTGATCACGTGATCCAAATCAACTAAACCATAACCGATCATCACGTGAGATGGAGTAGTTTTCAATGGTGAACATCGTTATGTTGATCATATCTACTATATGATTCACGCTCGACCTTTCGGTCTCCGTGTTCCGAGGCCATATCTGCATATGCTAGGCTCGTCAAGTTTAACCTGAGTATTCCGCGTGTGCAAAAACTGGCTTGCACCCGTTGTAGATGGACGTAGAGCTTATCACACCCGATCATCACGTGGTGTCTGGGCACGACGAACTTTGGCAACGGTGCATACTCAGGGAGAACACTTCTTGATAATTTAGTGAGAGATCATCTTATAATGCTACCGTCAATCAAAGCAAGATAAGATGCATAAAAAGATAAACATCACATGCAATCAATATAAGTGATATGATATGGCCATCATCATCTTGTGCTTGTGATCTCCATCTCCGAAGCACCGTCATGATCACCATCGTCACCGGCGTGACACCTTGATCTCCATCGTAGCATCGTTGTCGTCTCGCCAATCTTATGCTTCCACGACTATCGCTACCGCTTAGTGATAAACTAAAGCATTACATCGCGATTGCATTGCATACAATAAAGCGACAACCATATGGCTCCTGCCAGTTGCCGATAACTCGGTTACAAAACATGATCATCTCATACAATAAAATTTAGCATCATGCCTTGACCATATCACATCACAACATGCCCTGCAAAAACAAGTTAGACGTCCTCTACTTTGTTGTTGCAAGTTTTACGTGGCTGCTACGGGCTTAAGCAAGAACCAATCTCACCTACGCATCAAAACCACAACGATAGTTTGTCAAATAGACTCCATTTTAACCTTCGCAAGGACCGGGCGTAGCCACACTTGGTTAAACTAAAGTTGGAGAGACAGTCGCCCGCAAGCCACCTATGTGCAAAGCACGTCGGGGGAACCGGTCTCGCGTAAGAGTACGCGTAATGTTGGTCCGGGTCGTCTCGTCCAACAATGCCGCCGAACCAAAGTATGACATGCTGGTAGGTAGTATGACTTATATCGCCCACAACTCACTTGTGTTCTACTCGTGCATATAACATCAACATAAAACCTAGGCTCGGATGCCACTGTTGGGGAACGCAGTAATTTCAAAAAAATTCCTACGCACACGCAAGATCATGGTGATGTATAGCAACGAGAGGGGAGAGTGTTGTCTACATACCCACGTAGACCGACTGCGGAAGCGTTGACGCAATGTAGAGGAAGTAGTCGTACGTCTTCCCGATCCGACCGATCCAAGCACCATTACTCCGGCACCTCCGAGTTCTTAGCACACGTACAGCTCGATGACGATCCCCGAACTCCGATCCAGCAAAGTGTCGGGGAAGATTCCGTCAGCACGATGGCGTGGTGACGATCTTGATGCACTACAGCAGCAGGGCTTCGCCTAAACTCCGCTACAATAATATCGAGGACTATGGTGGCTGGGGCCGCCGCACACGGCTAAGGACTAGATCACGTGGATCAACTTGTGTGTTCTTTGGGGTGCCCTGCCTCTGTATATAAAGGACTAGAGGGGGGAGGCTGGCCGACCAAGGGAGGGCGCGCCAGGAGAGTCCTACTCCCTCTGGGAGTAGGATTCCCCCCCCCCCCCAATCCTAGTTGGAATAGGATTCCTTGAGGGGGGAAAGAGAGAGAGGGGGCCGGCCACCTCTCCTAGTCCAAATAGGACTAGGGGAAGAGGGAAGGTGCACAGCCACCTTGGGCTACCCCTTTCTCCTTTCCACTAAAGCCCACTAAGGCCCATATAGCTCCCGGGGGGTTCCGGTAACCTCCCGGTACTCCGGTAAAATCCCGCTTTCACCCGGAACACTTCCGATATCCAAACATAGGCTTCCAATATATCAATCTTTATGTCTCGACCATTTCGAGACTCCTCGTCATGTCCGTGTTCATATCCGGGACTCCGAACAACCTTCGGTACATCAAAATGCATAAACTCATAATAACTGTCATTGTAACGTTAAGCGTGCGGACCCTACGGTTCGAGAATAATGTAGACATGACCGAGACACGTCTTCGGTCAATAACCAATAGCGGGACCTGGATGCCCATATTGGCTCCTACATATTCTACGAAGATCTTTATCGGTCAGACCGCATAACAACATACGTTGCTCCCTTTGTCATCGGTATGTTACTTGCCCGAGATTCGATCGTCGATATCCAATACCTAGTTCAATCTCGTTACCGGCAAGTCTCTTTACTCGTTCCGTAATACATCATCTCACAACTAACATGTTAGTTGTAATGCTTGCAAGGCTTATGTGATGTGCATTACCGAGAAGGGCCAGAGATACCTCTTCGACAATCGGAGTGACAAATCCTCATCTCGAAATACGCCAACCCAACATGTACCTTTGGAGACACCTGTAATGCTCCTTTATAATCACCCAGCTACGTTGTGACGTTTGGTAGCACCCAAAGTGTTCCTCCGGAAAACGGGAGTTGCATAATCTCATAGTCATAGGAACATGTATAAGTCATGAAGAAAGCAATAGCAACATACTAAACGATCGGGTGCTAAGCTAATGGAATGGGTCATGTCAATCAGATCATTCAACTAATGATGTGATCTCGTTAATCAAATAACAACTCTTTTGTTCATGGTTAGGAAACATAACCATCTTTGATTAACAAGCTAGTCTAGTAGAGGCATACTAGTGACACTCTGTTTGTCTATGTATTCACACATGTATTATGTTTCCGGTTAATACAATTCTAGCATGAATAATAAACATTTATCATGATATAAGGAAATAAATAATAACTTTATTATTGCCTCTAGGGCATATTTCCTTCAGAGTTGCCTTTGCAAGATTTGCCTAGACAGTTATCTGTTGTTTCTCTGGGTAAATTCATGAATGCAAGCGCTATTGCCCTAGATGTTTCTATCACATTGGGCGATTACAAGTTTCTCTCTTCTCCGGTGGTTCTTGGTAACTCGGATATTGATCTTATTCTCGGAATGGATTGGCTTTCTAAGCACAAGGCACATCTTGATTGTGCAGCCAGGCAGATTCAATTGACTCATTCATCTGAGGATGTAATTGTCTTTGCCGCTCGTGATGATACTATCCGTCTGTTTTCTCTCAATGAGAAGGGTGAATTGGATGCTATCGCTCAAATTCCAGTTGTTTGCGAATATCAAGACGTCTTTCCAGAAGAGCTCCCAGGAATGCCTCCGCACTGGCCAGTTGAATTCGTTATTGATCTTGAGCCTGGCACGGAACCTGTGTGCAAACGTCCTTACAAGCTCGGACCTGAAGAGTTGAAGGAGCTGAAGAAGCAACTCAATGAGCAAGAAAGAATGGGTCTCATCCGGCCTAGTTCTTCTCCGTGGGGTTGTGGTGTTCTTTTTGTGAAGAAGAAGGATGGAATGGACCGACTTTGTGTTGATTACCGTCCAGTGAATAAGAAGACCATCAAGAACAAATACCCACTTCCCAACATCAATGAGCTGTTCGAACAACTCAAAGGTGCCCAAGTATTCTCCAAGCTTGATCTCCGTATGGGTTATCACCAGATTCGCATTCGTGAAGAAGATATTCCCAAGACAGCATTCAAAACAAGCTTTGGTTCATATGAATACACTGTCATGTCTTTTGGCCTCGCCAACGCTCCTCCGACGTTCTCTCGCATGATGAACTTCATCTTCAATGCCTACACCAATGACTTCGTTTTGGTCTATCTCGACGACATTCTGGTTTTCTCGAAGAACAAGGAAGATCATGCCAAACACTTGTGTTTGGTTCTTGATAAGCTCAAGGAACATCAGTTCTACGCCAAGTTCTCCAAGTGTGAATTTTGGCTTGATGAGGTTCTTTATCTTGGTCATATCATCTCTGCCAAGGGCATTGCCGTGAATCCTGAGAAGGTGTCTGCAATTGTGAATTGGGAACCTTCTCAGAACATGAAGCAACTCCGCAGTTTTCTCGGTCTCGCAAGCTATTGCCGAAGATTCGTTAAAAACTTTTCTAAGATCGCGAAGCCTCTCTCTAATCTTCTCCAGAAGCACGTCAAGTACGTTTGGTCTCTGGAGTGTGATATTGCTTTCAACACTTTGAAAGAGAAATTGATCACTGCTCCAGTTCTGACTCCGCCTGATGAATCCAAGCCGTACGAGGTCTTTTGTGATGCCTCTCTCCAAGGTCTTGGCGCAGTATTGATGCAAGAGAAGAAAGTTGTTGCTTATACATCTCGCCAGTTGAAGCCTAATGATAAGAACTACCCCACTCATGATCTCGAGTTGGCGGCAGTTGTGCATGCTCTTTTGACTTGGAGACATCTTCTATTGGGAAGAAAAGTGGACATTTTCACTGATCACAAGAGTCTCAAGTACATCTTCACTCAGCCTAATCTCAACCTCAGGCAAACTCGATGGGTCGAAATGATTCAAGAGTATAATCCGAGTATCGAGTATACTCCAGGCAAAGCCAATGTGATTGCTGACGCTTTGAGCAGAAAGGCTTACTGCAACAGTCTGATTCTTAAGCCTTATCAATCCGAGCTTTGTGAAGCTTTCCGCAAACTTAATCTGCAAGTTGTTCCTCAAGGTTTCCTCGCCAACCTTCAAGTCTCTCCTACCTTAGAAGACCAGATTCGCCAAGCTCGGCTCCTTGATGCTATGGTGAAAAAGGTGAAGATTGGGATTGCCAAGAGTCAGTCCAAGTACAAGTGCTACCGCCTTGATGACAAGGACACTCTCTTCTTCGAGGATCGTATTATTGTGCCCAAAGGTGACCTCCGTAAAGTGATCATGAACGAGGCTCACAATTCTCTCCTCTCCATCCACCCTGGGAGCACGAAGATGTATCAGGACCTTAAGAAAGCTTATTGGTGGACTCGAATGAAGCGCGAGATCGCTCAATTCGTGAATGAATGTGATGTCTGCAGAAGAGTGAAGGCAGAACACCAAAGGCCAGCTGGTCTCCTGCAACCTCTTGCCATTCCAGAATGGAAGTTTTACCACATTGAAATGGACTTCGTGACTGGGTTTCCAAAGTCCAAGCGTGGCAATGATGCTATATTCGTTGTCATCGACAAGCTCACCAAAGTGGCTCACTTTCTGCCTATCAAAGAGTCGATCACTGCAGCTCAATTGGCGGAACTCTATATCTCTCGAATTGTCTCTCTGCACGGTATTCCTCAAGTGATCTCTTCAGACCGTGGCAGCATCTTTACCTTGAAGTTTTGGGATTCTTTCCAGAAGGCCATGGGCACTAATATCCGCTTCAGCACAGCTTTTCATCCTCAAACTAGCGGTCAAGTCGAGCGTGTCAACCAGATTCTTGAAGATATGCTCAGGGCTTGTGTGATCTCCTTCGGCATGAAGTGGGAGGATTGTCTTCCTTATGCTGAATTCTCCTACAACAACAGTTTTCAAGCAAGTTCGGGCAAGGCCCCTTTTGAAATTCTGTATGGCAGGAAGTGCCGTACCCCTCTCAACTGGTCTGAAACCGGTGAACGTCAGCTGCTGGGTAATGACTTAATCACAGAGGCAGAAGAAATGTGCAAAGTCATTCGTGATAACCTCAAAGCAGCCCAATCCCACCAGAAGAGCTACTATGATAGTAAGCACCGTGATTTGGCTTTCAAGATCGGAGATCATGTTTACCTCCATGTCTCTCCTATGAAAGGTACTCGTCGCTTTGGTATCAAAGGGAAGCTTGCCCCCAGATATGTGGGACCTTTCAAGATCGTCAACAAGAGAGGCGACCTCGCCTATCAACTCGAGCTTCCTTCAAACTTTGCAAATGTTCATGATGTGTTCCATGTCTCTCAGCTTCGAAAGTGCTTCAAGACTCCTGACCGCACCGTCAACTTCGAGTACATTGAGCTCCAAGAAGATCTCTCTTATCGTGAGCACCCAGTTGCTATTCTTGAAGAGACTGAATGCAAGACTCGCAACAAGTCAATCAAATTTCTCAAAGTCAAGTGGTCACACCATTCTGACCGTGAAGCTACCTGGGAACGCGAGGATCACCTCCGTTCTGAGTACCCGGTGTTCTTTCAGTCCTAGATCTCGGGACGAGATCCTTTCGTAGTGGTGGAGTGTTGTAACGCCCCGGATATAACTTTCCCAATTTGTACTCCAACTCTTGCCGTTTCCGGGGTTAAGTTATATTTATTTCCTCGGGTTCGGGTTTTGTCTCCGTGTGTTGTTGTCGTTGTCATGCATCTCATATCATGTCATCATGTGCATTGCATTTGCATACGTGTTCATCTCATGCATTCGAGCATTTTCCCCGTTGTCCATTTTGCATTCCGGCGCTTCGTTCTCCTCCGATGGTCATTTCTGGCTTTCTTTCGTGTGTGGGGATTAAACATTTCCGGATTGGACCGAGACTTGCCAAGTGGTCTTGGTTTACTACCGGTAGACCGCCTGTCAAGTTTCGTACCATTTGGACTTCGTTTGATACTCCAACGGTTAACCGAGGGACCGAAAAGGCCTCGTGTGTGTTGCAGCCCAACACCCCTCCATTTTGGCCCAAAACCCACCTAACTCTGCTCCATGTTCTAGAGCGTTCGATCACGATCGCGTGGCCGAAAAACGCACCTCATTTGGACTCTCCTAGCTCCCCCTATGCCTATATATACACCCCCATTCCAAATTCATGGACCCTCTCCCCCCTAACCCTAAAAATTCCAGATCCGCCGCCGCCGGACACATCCGCCGCCGACAGACATGTCCGACGCCGCCACCGCGCCACGTGTTGCCCTCTGATAG
>NC_041390.1:42576858-42579103 GCF_002162155.2 Triticum dicoccoides | reverse complement strand
CCTCCTCCCGCCTCGCCGACGCCGGCCGCCGCCTCCCCGGCGCCGGCGACCTCGGATCCGGTGAGCGCCCGCCGGCCACCGCAGTCAACACCTCGGTTCGCGTGCCCGCCGACGAAACCCTAGATCTGGTTGTTTTTTTTCTCTAAGTCCTCAGAATTTTTACTCCAAGTGCCCATGTTCGTGGCCCCGTAACTTTGCATCCGTAGCTCCGATTTGGGCATATAGCATATCAAAATGTTCACCTCAGAGAGTACATCATTTCGTTCCATTGCATCATTTTCATTTGAGTGCATCTTGATGCCCGAGATGCTGTTAGAAGAGGCCTTCGTGAGTTAATTGTCAGATCTACTAGTTCATCTTAGACTTTTGTCATTTTTGCCATGATTGTTGTGTGCATGATATGCCTATGAGTCCTTCATATGTTTTGTTAAGGATTTTGTCTTCTTTCCAGAGGTGCAACCCATGCATTTTTGTGATATGTGTGGTGACTTGTGCAAGCTTGCAAAGTGAGGCACCCGGTGAATCTGTTTTCAGGAACTTAGTAGTTTTCACTAAGTCTGGGATTATTTAGTTCATGATGCCATATGTTCATGCTGTTTCCTAGTGATCCGTGCCTCTTTTGAGGATGATCAGTAAAGGAGTTTTGTTAATCTTGTTATGCTCTATCCATCCATGTATTTGTTTGCAATTATGGAGCATCCTAGCTTGAGTCAATCGAGCTCTACTTTTGCTTCGTTGCGAATCTGGGCAGATCGTCAACTTGTTTGCGATTTTGCCGATGTTATTATAATTGATCCGTGCATGCTATGCTATTGTTCTTGCCATGTCTAGCTTGTATTTTGTGCCTTCTTTAGGGATGTATGCTTGTCTTGCCATGACTTGCACCGTAGTGAGTGCATCGAGCTCGTAAACATGCCTTCGTGAGTTATGTTTCAGCATGTCCCAGTTTTCACTAAGTCTGAAAACTGGTTATGTTTTTGCTATGTTCGTGTGCTTGGTAGTATATTTTGTGATCCCCTTTGGCTCAAGGTCACTAAGGGACTTTTGTTAAGCTTGTTGAGTAGCTCCATGCCATGTCTTTCTTTGTCATGTTCAGGCCTTGTAGCATGTTGTTTTATTGCTCCGAAGAGGGCTATATGATCTGAAATTCCAGACAAGTGTTAATTTCACTACGTCTGAGATCTGTTTGTCATTTGCGTTTTTGTCATGCTTGTTTGAACCTGTTAATGGATGAATTGGCCGTAGCTCAATGCTAGACTTTTGTTAAGCATCTTGTGTGCATCCCTGCCATGTATTTTTTTGTCATGTTTGGTGGCTGTAGCATGTTCATCTCATTGCATTTAGATGCCTACTTGCTGTAAATCGCAGACCGGTGTCATTTTTGAATCGCTTGCCATTTCCGAACCGTAACTCTGATTCCGGCGTTCTTTATATCGTTTTCAAGCGATTGCATCTCATCTTTCCAGTGGCACACTTGGAATTCCAAGTCGAGGCCAGGTTCATGAATTTCCTGTCATATCTTGCATTCGGCATCCCGCATCGCATCCCGCATAGCATATCATCATTTCATAATATCGCTTGATCCTTGCACGTGGTTGATTGTATCCTTGTTGCTTGTTTGTATTGCTTGGGTAGAGCCGGGAGACGAGTTCGCTAACGAGGAGCCCGTTGAGTTTGCTTTTGAGGATCCATTCAACTCTGACAGCTTTGCAGGCAAGATGATCACACCCTCGAAATCACTACTATCTTTGCTATGCTAGTTTGCTTGCTCTTTTGCTGTGCCATTGCTATGATGCCTACCACTTGCTTGCAAGCCTCCCAAATTGCCATGTCAAACCTCTAACACACCTTGTCCTAGCAAACCATTGATTGGCTATGTTACCGCCTTGCTCAGCCCCTCTTATAGCGTTGCTAGTTGCAGGTGAAGATTAGAGGCCGTTCCTTGTTGGAACATTTATTTACTTGTTGGGATATCATTATATTGCTATGTTATCTTAATGCATCTATATACTTGGTAAAGGGTGGAAGGCTCAGCCTCTCTCCTAGTGTTTTGTTCCACTCTTGCTGCCCTAGTTTCCGTCATACCGGTGTTATGTTCCCGGATTTTGCGTTCCTTACGCGGTTGGGTTATAATGGGAACCCCTTGATATTTCGCCTTGATTAAAGCTTTTCTAGCAATGCCCAACCTTGGTTTTACCATTTGCCACCTAGCCTTTTCTTTCCCTTGGGTTCTGCAGACTCAAGG
>NC_041390.1:42518325-42576449 GCF_002162155.2 Triticum dicoccoides | reverse complement strand
GGCCTACCCCACGTCTGGCTCATCTGAGTGTGCCCTGAGAAAGAGATATGTGCAGCTCCTATCGGGATTTGTCGGCACATTCGGGCGGTGTTGCTGGTCTTGTTTTAACCTGTCGAAGTGTCTTGAATTACCGAGATACCGAGTGTGATCAGAACGTCTTGGGAGGAGGTATATTCCTTCGTTGACCGTGAGAGCTTGTCATGGGCTAAGTTGGGACTCCCCTGCAGGGTTTGAACTTTCGAAAGTCGTGCCCGCGATTATGGGCAAATGGGAATTTGTTAATGTCCGGTTGTAGATGACTTGAACCTTAATTAATTAAAATGAATCAACTGAGTGTGTTACCGTGATGGCCTCTTCTCGGTGGAGTCCGGGAAGTGGACACGGTGTTGGAGTAATGTTTCCGCGGGTTGCTCTCTAGTTTCTCGCTCGTGCTTTGCCTCCTCTTCTCGCTCTCTTTTGCGAATAAGTTAGCCACCATACTTGCTAGTCGCTTGCTGCAGCTCCACTCATATTTTACCTTCCCATACCTATAAGCTTAAATAGTCTTGATCGCGAGGGTGCGAGATTGCTGAGTCCCTGTGGCTCACAGATTACTATTACACCAGATGTAGGGCCCGATGATTCCGCTCCAGGAGACGCGTATGAGCTCAAGTGGGAGTTCGACAAAGACTCTCAACGATACTATGTTTCCTTTCCCGATGATCAGTAGTGGTGCCCAGTTGGGGCTGATTGGGACCGTGTCGCATGTTGGGTTCTCTTTTATTTTGGCGCCGTAGTCGGGCCATGAGTGTTTGGGTGATGTAATGTTATTTATGTACTTGATTGACGTGGCGAGTGTAAGCCAACTATGTTATCTCCCTTTTTATTATCATATTACATGGGATGTTGTGAAGATTGCCTAACTTGCGACATATGCCTTCAATGCGATTATGTCTCTAAGTCGTGCCTCGACACGTGGGAGCTATAGTCGCATCGAGGGTGTTACATGGGGGTGGCGGCAACTGGCTGGGCGTGCTGGCCCTGTCCCCGTCGGGGGTCCTTCTCATGGACGATGACGGGCGGCGAGCGGCGCGGGAGGGCTTCCCTTGGGCCCATTCTTGGCGGCGGTTGCGATGGATCTACTCCCCCTCTTCGGCGGGCGGGTGGCTGTCGGTGGCCTCACGCCGGCCCGCACCAGTTGCCGTGGTGGGGCAAAACAGGGGTGTTTCTGATGGAGAGGCTAGTAGGAGGGACGGGGCTCCGCCCTGTGCCGGTCATGGCTGTGAGCCACTTTCTCCGGCCTGGTACTCTCTTGCTGATCTAGCGATGCTTAAGGTGGGATGGTCGTTGCCGGTTCCGACAATGGTTGGGGTTGGTTGATCTGTTCAAAGCCATCTCCTTCAGTGTTCTTGGGTTGGCCCGAGTGCAGGGTGGCGGCCCTGGCGGTGGGAGGTACATTATTCGTGGGCTGATCGCGCAGCTCGGATGCGGGCGGGCAGACATGACCGCTCAGGCGCCATGGCTGCGGGTGGTTAGCGGAGGGGTAGGAGCACCAGGGTACATGATACGTCCATTTTGCATCATGCTTTTATATCGATACTTGCTGAATACCCGCGCGTTGCCACGGAGCAACAAATTTCGGCAGTGCTAGCAACCTACTGATGGCATGTAGACCTCATGGCTTCACACCACAAAACATTCATCACCATAGCACAACTTACACTCTTGTAATCTCATAACATTTTCTACGCCTTTGTCACTGTGGATAATGCATGACTTAATGAATCCAATGACAATGATATTGCTTTGGAATATTTTTACCATCCAAAAGATTATTTTCCTCTATAAGGAAAGAATTTCAATTCTATTTGAACATATATATACTATTCAAAAATATATAGTAGATGTACTATTCAAAAACATATTGCATACTTTGATCTTATTGAGTAAAGTTAGAAGAGTATATGGAGTTCATCCAGAGCTTCCATTTTGTACAAATAAATATAGAAATATACAGAAAACTTAACAAGAAACAAATATGACACACCATTAAATAAACTTTGAAGAAATGTTGTGATCTCGTTAATGACACCATGCTTCTTGCTCAACTTGAGGAGACAAATTTAACCCCGTGGCCTCGTTGTCTGCAACACAACTTCTATGTACCGGTTGAGTTTCTCTTATATCTATGCATCTGAATGCTTCCTCAGTGTCACCCTTGAAGGTGTAACCTCATGGGCAAATACTTCAACACCGCATGGCCAAATTATTGACAAACTCCTCTGAAACTGTGAGTAACCACATTCATTTAGCGTACTGCTATAAGAATGGGAAGTCTATAATAGCCATGACTAATTCGGCCTATGCAAAGGAACAATAGCATTAACCATGCTGGTTTATATCACCACAAACAAAGTCAGATATTTACTATAAATGTTCAAGTGTATGTCCTAACAAATCCAAATTAGCATGACTTCATAGAATCATGTAAGGTCAATAGCAGTTATTTGAAAAACTAATATGTATTTCTCTAGAAGTAGAAATGCCGATTTGTAGCATTGGCAAGACAAAGAAATCAGTATAGGTACATACGTTTAACCTTTGGCCAACAACATAGTACACCCCCTTGATTTTCTATTGCTAGGATCTCCTGTTTCGATAATGGAATCCATGTGTAAAGTACTGCAAGATAAAGGGATTAATTGCACTAAGCCTTCTCAAATATCTATTATCTAGTATTCGAATGAAAAAAGAGATAAACATACAAGTTCATTTAAAAACTATAAGGAGAACATGCGTAATGTTCTCACCAGCAATTTTCTCAGGTGTTGACAACATTTTGTTTAGAAATTCCACGATAAGCTTGGTGTTCTCCGGCTGCTTATTTTTCAAGGCCACCTTCTTGTTCTTTCTTTATGGACTCCCCTTCTCCCTTATGCTTTCCCCTTGTATACTAATAAAAGAATAAGGTACATAAGCGCTTGTATAGCAAAAAATAAGAAGCTTTATTGTTTGTAGAACCTGACAAGTACATTTTTATGTTTCAGAGAAAGGAATTACACCAACATTATTATTTATTAGCATTTGCTACATGTTTTGTCTTACAACCCCACAGGAAACAAAGGAAGCACATTAGTGCACAAAGTCCCTTGTACTCTAAAATGAGCACAACCTAGTAATTTGTCATAGCAGGAGAACATCTCAAAGAGGGTTTATGAAGGATAGTAGAAAATCTAATAACTAATCAAAGATTTCCAGATAGGTTCATGGCAAGAGACACAGATGAATACATTGCCATAAAGGGAAATACAGGAAGAGGAGTTATATATACACCCAAAAAAATTAGTAGAGTAGATTGGAGAAGAATGACCTCACTATGGGACCTGGTTCACCTATCTGGAGGCTGTGAGGCTGGGCGCGATCAGGCTCATGTTATATGCAAATTTTGATTATTAGCGAACAATATGTACGACAATGAATTGCTTCTGAAAAAATATAACAATATACGGTGAGCACAACAATTGAAGCCAGGGGTAATTCGGATTTTCCATGGTATTAGTGTTTTTCATGTCAATTTAAATACTTATCCTAAAAGAACTACAAATAAGATTCAGAGGTTGCCTCTATCTAGCTAAGTTGTGGATTAGTGGTTAACATGGATGAAAAAATACATCACCACATCTTAGTCTGTCATTGTTAGTCATTGTCATAACAATGACAGCAAGAAAAACATACATGAATAAATAAATAAAAATGTGGGAATTTTCATCGCTCTAGCTCTCTTCTACATTGAAAGTAGAGAAGGGGATTGAGTGATCGATGATGCTTAAAGCGAAATAAAGTTGACTGCATTATTAGCAAGGTGACAGGGCAAACTGGAAACGGCGACCAAAATCAACAAGCAACTTCATTAGAGAACTGAGTGATCACAACTGATAATTGATGGTGCAAAAGTACTCGAAAAGTAAAGAAACATGTGCATAACTCTCTGTCCTAATTGCCGTATCAGCAGGTTTATTTTCTTCTCGTTTTCTGAATTTACAATTGTGTCCAGTATAGTCTTTGGCTGGAATTTATGAGGTCAGTTTGGCAAGATACGTCCGAAGAGAATTTCTACTGATTGTGGGATCAAAAGAGTGGGATATGAGGGGGATTATAAAGTATTGATTCTATATTAGATGTATGAACTAATGTATAGAACAGCTGTTGCACCCTTACTGATTCAAACATTTGAGTAACAAGTAAGAACAGCTGGTGCACCCTTAGTGATTCTATAGAAGTGGAAGATTCCAGAATTTGGAAAGGGGCAAAAGACGTCACTCATTTGATTCCATGGTGGAGCAGCCGCTGTTGCGCCTACTTGACCGACAACATGTGGCGCTGTGTAGGGTCGTGCATCACCGCTGTTCTTTTGCCCACATCCCAAATTGGCAGCTAACAACATGAACAAATAACAGTGCCGAATATATTGCAAAACAAACAATCACATACGGAATCAACAAGAAGCACATCACAAAATCTTTCTTGGAGGAGGGAGAGGGAATTACCAAGAAGCACATCGCAAAATCTTTCTTGGAGGCGGAGAGGACACATCTCAGATATCTCCAACCTGCCGTTGGCAGAGGAGTGTTGCTGAACAAGGTCCTCCCAGATTCACAGTGGCTCTTTTGAGCTTGTCCTCACCACCGACGACGACCCATGCTCTCATTGCCAGATTGGTCGATGTCCCATGACGAAGCCGTCGTCGCCGCCCTGATCAACAGTTGTGCGGCCGGGCTACCCCGAGTCGCCGATGCCATTGACGCACACTTCTGCGAGACCACAAGACCACGTGCTAGGCCGTCATTGAGGCCATCGTCTAAGAAAGACCTATCCTCGCAGGACAAGGCCAATACCGCCACCACCTCCAAGGGCGCTCTTCCGGTCACCTGACTCCCGCAGCCATCCACAGGAGCCACGAGCAAGGGAGAGGGCGAGTTGAGGTCATGGCCTAGATGAGATACGCAGCGCATGAGAGGGAGAGTGCAGGGTTGCCGGCCGGTGGTTCAGGAGAGAGATATGCGGATGGAGATCGTGGGAGAAGTGGAGGATGTGCGGGGTTTTTATCTTCTGGTTTTCCCTGCTTTGGAGTGCGAGGTTTTTCTGTCATTGATTTTTTTCTGCGGACGTGCCTCATCGCACGAAGGGAGGTGGGGATCGAAGGAGGTCGAACCATCACGACGTTCGATCCCCCTTTAATAGTAGAGATTTATTGCATTATGGGCTGTTATTACACATTATGTCACAATACTTATGCCTATTATCTCTTATTTTACAAGGTTTACATAAAGAGGGAGAATGCCGGCAGCTGGGATTCTGGGCTGGAAAAGGAGCAAATATTAGAGACCTATTCTGCACAACTCCAAAAGTCTTGAAACTTCACGGAAGACGTTTTCAGAATATATAAAAAATACTCAGCGGAAGAAATTCACCAGGGGGGCCACACCCTGCCCACGATACCCCCTGGGCGCGCCCCCCTACCTTATGGCCCCCCTGGTGGCCCTCCGGTAGCCATCTTCTGCTATATGAAGTCTTTCGGTGGGAAAAAATCATAAGCCTTTTCCTCGGACAAAACTCCGCCGCCACGAGGCGGAACCTTGGCGGAACCAATCTAGGGCTCTAGCGGAGCTGTTCTGCCGAGGAAACTTCCCCCCGAAGGGGGAAATCATCGCCATCATCATCACCAATGCTCCTCTCATCGGGAGAAGGGAATCTCCATCAACATCTTCATCAACACCTTCTCCTCTCAAAACCCTAGTTCATCTCTTATATCCAATTCTTGTCTCCAAGTCCGGAATTGGTGCTAGTAGGTTGCTAGTAGTGTTAATTACTCCTTGTAGTTGATGCTAGTTGGTTTAATTGGTGGAAGATCATATGTTCAGATCCTATATGCATATTAATACCCCTCTGATTATGAAAATGTTTATGCTTTGTGAGTAGTTACTTTTGTTCCTGAGGACATGGGAGAAGTCTTGCTATTAGTAGTCATGTGAATTTGGTATTCGTTCGATATTTTGATGAGATGTATGTTGTCTCTCCTCTAGTGGTGTTATGTGAACGTCGACTACATGACACTTCACCATTGTTTGGGCCTAGAGGAAGGCATTGAGGAGTAATAAGTAGATGATGGGTTGCTAGAGTGACAGAAGCTTAAACCCTAGTTTATGCGTTGCTTTGTAAGGGGCTGATTTGGATCCATATGTTTCATGCTATGGTTAGGTTTACCTTAATACTTTTGTTGTAGTTGCGGATGCTTGCAATAGAGGTTAATCATAAGTGGGATGCTTGTCCAAGTAAGGGCAGTATCCAAGCACCGGTCCACCCACATACCAAACTATCAAAGTACCGAACGCGAATCATATAAGCGTGATGAAAACTAGCTGGATGATATTCACATGTGTCCTTGGGAGCGCTTTTATCTATATAAGAGTTTGTCCAGGCTTGTCCTTTGCTACAAAAAGGATTGGGACACCTTGCTGGACTTTATTTACTTTTTTTACTTGTTGCTCGTTACAAATTATCTTATCACAAAACTATCCGTTACCACTTATTTTAGCACTTGCAGAGAATACCTTACTGAAAACTGCTTATCATTTCCTTCTGCTCCTCGTTGGGTTCTACACTCTTACTTATCAAAAGGACTACGATAGATCCCCTATACTTGTGGGTCATCAAGACCCTTTTCTGGCGCCGTTGCCGGGGAGTGAAGCGTCTTTGGTAGGTGGAATTTGGTAAGAAAAAATTTATATAGTGTGCTGAAAGTTACTGTCACTTGTTACTATGGAAAGTAATCCTCTGAGGGGCTTGTTCAGGGTATCCTCACCCCGACCAGTAGAGCAAAGAGTTGCTCCTCAACCTACTGAACCTACTGAAAATGAAAATGTCTTCTTTGAAATTCCTTCGGGTATGATAGAAAAACTGTTAGATAATCCCTTTTTAGGAGATGGAACAAAACATCTTGATGAGCATCTAATATATGTGGATGAAATTTGTGGATTATTTAAGCTTGCAGTTGTACCCGGAGATGTTGTTAAGAAGAAGGTCTTCCCTTTATCTTTGAAGGGAGATGCATCGACATGGTACAGGCTATGTGATGATATGGGGTCTTGGAATTACAAACGATTGAAATTGGAATTTTATCAGAAGTTTTATCCTATGCATCTTGTTCATCGTGATCGTAATTATATATATAATTTTTGGCCTCGCAAAGGATAAAGCATCGCTCAAGCTTGGGGGAGGCTTAAATCAATGTTATATTCATGCCCCAATCATGAGCTCTTGAGAGAAATGATTATTCAAAAAAATTATGCTTGGCTTTCTGATAGCAATCGCACCATGCTTGATAGTTCTTGTGCTGGCTCTTTTATGATGAAGACTATTGAATTCAAATGGGATTTATTGGAAAGAATTAAACGCAACTCTGAAGATTGGGACCTCGACAAAGGTAAGGAGTCGGGTATGACACCTAGTTTTGGTTGTGTTAAATCGTTTATGGATACCGATATTTTCCGTAAATTTAGCACTAAATATGGACTTGACTCTAAGATAGTAGCTTCTTTATGTGAATCTTTTGCTACTTATGTTGATCTCCCCAAGGAGAAGTGGTTTAAATATCATCCTCCCATAGAAGTAAAAGTAGTTGTACCTATTAAATTTGAAGAAAAGATTGTCACTTATAATGATCCTAGTGTTCCTACTGCATATGTTGAGAAACCACCTTTCCCTATTAGGATAAAGGATCATGCTAAAGCTTCAACTGTGGTTCATAAAAGCAATATTAAAACATATACACCTCCTGAGCAAGTTAAAGTTGAACCTAATATTACTATTGTTAAAGATCTCTTGTCTGATAATATTGATGGGCATGTTATTTATTTCTGTGATGAAACTGCTAGAATTGCTAAACCTTGTGCTAAAGATAAACCTAGACCTGTGGTAGGCATGCCTGTTATTTTTGTTAAAATAGGAGATCATTGTTATCATGGCTTACGTGATATGGGTGCTAGTGCTAGCGCAACACCTCATTCCTTATACAAAGAAATTATGCATGAGATTGCACCTGCTGAAATAGAAGATATTGATGTCACAATTAAACTTGCCAATAGAGATACTATTTCACCAATGGGAATTGTTAGAGATGTTGAAGTCTTGTGTGGGAAAACTAAATATCCTGCTGATTTTCTTGTTCTTGGTTCCCCACAAGATAGCTTTTGTCCCATTATATTTGGTAGACCCTTATTAAACACTGTTAATGCTACCATAGATTGCAAAAGGGATGTTGTTACTATCAGCTTAGATGATATGACTCATGAATTTAATTTTTCTTAATTTAGTAGACAACACCGTGAAGAAGAATTACCTAGTAAGGATGAAATTATTGGTCTTGCTTCTATTGTCGTACCTCCTAGTGATCCTTTAGAACAATATTTGCTAGACCATGAAAATGACATGTTTATGAATGAAAGAAGGGAAATAGATGAAGTATTCTTTAAACAGGAACCTATTCTGAAAAAAATTGCCTGTTGAAATCCTAGGGGATCCTCCTCCACCCAAGGGAGATCCCGTGTTTGAGCTTAAACCGTTACCTGATACTCTTAAATATGTTTATCTTGATGAGAAAAAGATATATCCTGTTATTATTAGTGTTAACCTTTCAGAGCATGAGGAAGAGAGATTATTGAAAACTTTGAATAAGCACCGTGCTGCTATTGGGTATACTCTTGATGATCTTAAGGGCATTAGTCCCACTCTATGTCAACATAAAATAAATTTGGAAGAAGATGCTAAACCAGTTCGTGATCATCAACGACGGTTGAATCCTAAAATGAAAGAAGTGGTAAGAAAGGAAATACTAAAGCTCCTTGAGGCAGGTACAATCTATCCCGTTGCTGATAGTCAGTGGGTAAGTCATGTCCATTGTGTCCCTAAGAAGGGAGGTATTACTGTTGTTCCTAATGATAAAGATGAATATCCCTCAAAGAATTATTACAGGTTATAGGATGGTAATTGATTTCCGCAAATTAAATAAGGCAACTAAAAAGGATCATTACCCCTTACCTTTTATCGATCAAATGCTAGAAAGATTATCCAAACATACACATTTTGGCTTTCTAGATGGTCATTCTGATTTCTCTCAAATACCTGTGTCAGCCAAAGATCAATCAAAGACTACTTTTACATGCCCTTTTGGTACTTTTGCTTATAGATGTATGCCTTTTGGTTTATTTAATGCACCTGCTACCTTTCAAAGATGCATGATGGCTATATTCTCTGGCTTTTGTGAAAAGATTTGTGAGGTTTTCATGGACGATTTCTCCGTCTATGGATCTTCTTTTGATGATTGCTTGAGCTACCTTGATCGAGTTTTGCACAGATGTGAAGAAACTAATCTTGTCTTGAATTGGGAAAAGTGCCACTTTATGGTTAATGAAGGTATTGTCTTGGGGCACAAAGTTTCTGGAAGAGGTATTGAAGTTGATAAAGCCAAGGTTGATGCTATTGAAAAAAATGCCATGTCCCAAGGACATCAAAGGTATAAGAAGTGCCCTTGGTCATGCCGGATTTTATAGGAGGTTCATTAAGGACTTCTCAAAAATTTCTCGGCCTCTGACTAATTTATTACAAAAAGATATACCATTTGTTTTTGATGATGATTGTGTAGAAGCATTTGAAATACTTAAGAAAGCATTGATCTCTGCACCTATTGTTCAGCCACCTGATTGGAATTTACCCTTTGAAATTATGTGTGATGCTAGTGATTATGCTATAGGTGCTGTTCTAGGACAAAGAGTTGATAAAAAAATAAATGTTATTCAATATGCTAGTAAAACCCTAGACAATGCTCCAAGAAATTATGCTACTACTGAAAAACAATTCTTAGCAGTTGTATTTGCTTGTGATAAGTTCAGACCTTATATTGTTGATTCTAAAGTAACTATTCACACTGATCATGCTGCTATTAAATATCTCATTGAAAAGAAAGATGCTAAACCTAGACTTATTAGATGGGTTCTCTTGCTACAAGAATTTTACTTACATATTGTTGATAGAAAGGGAGCTGAGAACCCCGTTGCAGACAACTTGTCTAGGTTAGAAAATGTGCTTGATGACCCACTTGCTATTGATGATAGCTTTCCTGATGAGAAATTAAATGCCATAAATGCTTCTCATATTGCTCCATGGTATGCTGATTATGCTAATTACATTGTTGCTAAGTTTATACCACCTAGTTTCACATACCAACAAAAGAAAAAGTTCTTCTATGATTTGAGGCATTACTTTTGGGATGATCCACATCTTTATAAAGAAGGAGTAGGGTGTTATTAGACGTTGCATACCTGAGCGTGAACAGGAATAGATCCTACGCAAGTGTCACTCCGAAGCTTATGGAGGACACCATGTTGGAGATAGAACTGCACATAAGGTATTGCATTCTGGTTTTTATTGGCCTACTCTCTTCAAGGATGCCCGTAAGTTTGTCTTATCTTGTGATGAATGTCAGATAATTGGTAATATTAGTAGACGTCAAGAAATTCCTATGAACTATTCACTCGTTATTGAACCATTTGATGTTTGGGGCTTTGACTATATGGGACCCTTTCCTTCCTCTAATGGATATACACATATTTTAGTTGTTGTTGATTACGTTACTAAGTGGGTAGAAGCTATTCCAACTAGTAGTGCTGATCATAACACTTCTATTAAAAAGCTTAAAGAAGTTATTTTTCCAAGATTTGGAGTCCGTAGATATTTAATGACTGATGGTGGTTCACATTTTATTCATGGTGCTTTCGTAAATGCTTGCTAAATATGATGTTAATCATAGAATTCCATCCCCTTATCATCCTCAGACTAGTGGTCAAGTAGAATTGAGTAATAGAGAGCTCAAATTAATTTTGCAAAAGACTATTAATAGATCTAGAAAAAATTGGTCCAAGAAACTCGATGATGCATTATGGGCCTATAGAACTGCATATAAAAATCCTATGGGTATGTCTCCGTATAAAATGGTTTATGGAAAAGCATGTCACTTACCTCTCGAACTAGAACACAAAGCATATTGGGCTATTAAAGAACTCAATTATGATTTCAAACTTGCCGGTGAGAAGAGGTTATTTGATATTAGCTCACTTGATGAATGGAGAACCCAAGCCTATGAAAATGCCAAGTTGTTTAAAGAAAATGTTTAAAGATGGCATGACAAAAGGATAAAAAAGCATGAGTTTAATGTAGGTGATTATGTATTGCTATACAACTCTCGTTTAAGATTTTTTGCAGGAAAACTTCTCTCTAAATGGGAAGGTCCTTACGTTATCGAGGAGGTCTATCGTTCCGGTGCCTTGAAAATCAACAACTTCGAAGGCACAAATCCAAAGGTGGTGAGCGGTCAAAGAATCAAACATATTATCTCAGGTAATCCCAAAAATGTTGAAACCAATATTATTGAAACCATAACCCCGAAGGAATACATAAGGGACACTTTCTGGAACGTATCAGACTCCGAAAAGGAATAGGTATGTGGTACAGTAAGTAAAGCGACTCCAAAACAGTTTTTAAGGCAATATTTCTCCGTTTTGGAATATTTAGAAAAATAGAAAAATAAGTAGCAGTCCGAGAAGGACACAAGGGCTCCACGAGGGTGGAGGGCGCGCCCTACCCTACTGGGCGCGCCCCCCTACCTCGTGGGCGCCTCGTGTGCTTTCCGGACTCCGTTTTCGTACACGACACGTATTTTGGTCGGTAAAAAATCATCATGTAATCCCTCGGAGGTTTTGACTCCCGCATCACGCAAAAATATGATGTCTTTATTTCGAGCTGTTTTCTGTCAGGGTTGTCAAGGCCAGGCATTATGTCGTCTCCCTCCTCCTCCAACCATGAGGGTGATATCTACTACACAACCTTCTTCTTGTAGACGTTGTTGGGCCTCCAAGTGCAGAGGTTTGTAGGA
Organism: Triticum dicoccoides; assembly: GCF_002162155.2. Lineage (NCBI taxonomy): Eukaryota > Viridiplantae > Streptophyta > Magnoliopsida > Poales > Poaceae > Triticum > Triticum dicoccoides. The sequence goes on along the minus strand of NC_041390.1, from coordinate 42,564,484 downwards.
CAGTAGCAAATTTCCCTCAAGTGGATGACCTAAGGTTTATCAATCCGTAGGAGGCGTAGGATGAAGATGGTCTCTCTCAAGCAACCCTGCAACCAAATAACAAAGAGTCTCTTGTGTCCCCAACACACCCAATACAATGGTAAATTGTATAGGTGCACTAGTTCGGCGAAGAGATGGTGAAACAAGTGGTATATGGATAGTAGATAAAGGTATTTGTAATCTGAAATAATAAAAACAGCAAGGTAGCAAGTCATAAAAGTGAGCATAAACGGTATTCCAATGATAGGAAATAAGGCCTAGGGTTCATACTTTCACTAGTGCAAGTTCCCTCAACAATAATATCATAATTGGATCACATAACTATCCCTCAACATGCAACAAAGAGTCACTCCAAAGTCAGTAATAGCGGAGAACAAACAAAGAGATTATGGTAGGGTACGAAACCACCTCAAAGTTATTCTTTCCAATCAATCCGTTGGGCTATTCCTATAAGTGTCACAAACAGCACTAGAGTTCGTACTAGAATAACACCTTAAGATACAAATCAACCAAAACCCTAATGTCACCTAGATACTCCAATGTCACCTCAAGTATCCGTGGGTATGATTATACGATATGCATCACAGAATCTCAGATTCATCTATTCAACCAACACATAGAACCTCAAAGAGTGCCCCAAAGTTTCTACCGGAGAATCACGATGAAAACGTGTGCCAACCCCTATGCATAGGTTCATGGGCGGAACCCGCAAGTTGATCACCAAAACATACATCAAGTGAATCACGTGATATCCCATTGTCACCACAGATATCTACGGCAAGACATACATCAAGTGTTCTCAAATCTTTAAAGACTCAATCCGATAATATAACTTCAAAGGGGAAACTCAATCCATTACAAGAGAGTAGAGGGGGGAGAAAACATCATAGGATCCAACTATAATAGCAAAGCTCGCGATACATCAAGATCATACCACCTCAAGAACACGAGAGAGAAAGATCAAACACATAGCTAATGGTACATACCCTCAGCCCCGAGGGAGAACTACTCCCTCCTCATCATGGAGAGCACTGGGATGATGAAGATGGCCACCGGAGAGGGATTGCCCCCTCCGGCAGGGTGCCGGAACGGGTCCAGATTGGTTTTCGGTGGCTAGGGAGGCTTCTGGCGGCGAAACTCCCGATCTATTGTGTGTTCTGGAAGTTTTAGGGTACGTGAGTATATATGGGTGCAGGAAGATGTCGGTGGAGCTTCGGGGGCCCCACGAGGCAGGGGGGCGCCCTAGGGGGGCGCCCCCCACCCTCGTGAGCACCTCCCTTGGCTCCCGACGTGGGGTCCAAGTCCATCCGGTAGCTTTCCTTCCAAAAATAACTTCTCCAGTTGATTTCGTTCCGTTTCGACTCTGTTTGATATTCCTTTTCTTCGAAACACTGAAATAGGCAAAAAACAGCAATTCTAGGTTGGGCCTTCGGTTAATAGGTTAGTCCCCCAAATAATATAAAAGTGGATAATAAAGCCCAATATTACCCAAAACAGTAGATAACATAGCATGGAGCAATCAAAAATTATAGATACGTTGGAGACGTATCAAGCATCCCCAAGCTTAATTCCTGCTCGTTCTCGAGTAGGTAAATGATAAAAACAGAATTTTTTATGCGGAGTGCTACTTGGCATAATTTCAATGTGATTCTTCTTAATTGTCGTATGAATATTCAGATCCGAAAGATTCAAGACAAAAGTTCATATTGACATAAAAATGATAATACTTCAAGCATACTAACTAAGCAATTATGTCTTCTCAAAATAACATGGCCAAAGAAAGTTCATCCCTACAAAATCATATAGTTTAGTCATGTTTCATTTTCGTCACACAAGAATGCTCTCATCATGCACAACCCCGATGACAAGCCAAGCAATTGTTTCATCCTTTAGTAATCTCAAACCTATAAACTTTCACGCAATACATGAGCGCGAGCCATGGATATAGCACTATGAGTGGAATAGAATAATGAGGGGTTATGTGGAGAAGACAAAAAATGAGAAAGTCTCACATCAACGAGGCTAATCAATGGGCTAGGGAGATGCCCATCGATTGATGTTAATGCAAGGAGTAGGGATTGCCATGCAACGGATGCACTAGAGCTATAAATGTATGAAAGCTCAACAAAAGAAACTAGTGGGTGTGCATCCAACTTGGTTGCTCACGAAGACCTAGGGCACTTGAGGAGGCCCATTGTTGGAATATACAAGCCAAGTTCTATAATGAAAAATTCCCACTAGTATATGAAAGTGATAACATGAGAGAATCTCTACTACGAAGATCATGGTGCTACTTTGAAGCACAAGTGTGGTAAAAGGATAGTAACATTGTCCCTTCTCTCTTTTTTTTGGGGCCTTCTCTTTTTTTATGGCCTTTCTCTTTTTTTGGGCCTTCTCTTTTTTTATGGCCATTTTTTTATTCCTCACTTGGGACAATGCTCTAATAATGATTATCATCACACTTCTATTTATTTACAACTCAAGGATTACAACTCGATACTAGAACAAAGATGACTCTATATGAATGCCTCCGGCGGTGTATCGGGATATGCAATGAACCAAGAGTGACATGTATGAAAGAATTATGAATTGTGGCTTTGCCACAATTACTATGTCAACTACATGATCATTCTAAGCAATATGACAATGATGAATGTGTCATGATGAACGGAATGATGGAAAGTTGCATGGCAATATATCTCGGAATGGCTATGGAAATGCCATAATAGGTAGGTATGGTGGCTGTTTTGAGGAAGATATAAGGAGGTTTATGTGTGATAGAGCGTATCATATCACGGGGTTTGGATGTACCAACGAAGTTTGCGCCAACTCTCAATGTGAGAAAGGGCAATGCACGGTACCGAAGATGCTAGCAAGGATGGAAGGGTGAGAGTGCGTATAATCCATGGACTCAACATTAATCATAAAGAACTCACATACTTATTGGAAAAATCTACAAGTCATCAAAAACCTCGGCACTACGCGCATGCTCCTAGGGGGATAGATTGGTAGGAAAAGACCATCGCTCGTCCCCGACCACCACTCATAAGGAGGACAATCAAATAACACCTCATGTTTCAAATTTGTTACACAACGTTTACCATACGTGCATGCTACGGGACTTGCAAACTTCAACACAAGCACTTCTCAAATTCACAACTACTCAACTAGCACGACTTTGATATTATTATCTCCATATCTCAAAACAATCATCAAGCATCAAACTTCTCTTAGTATTCAATACTCTATATGAAAGTTTTTACTATTCTTGGATGCCTAGCATGTTATGATTATTTAAGAAAATTACCATGCTATTTAAGACTCTCAAAATAATATGAGTGAAGCATGAGAGTTCATCTATTTCTTCAAAATAAAACTACCACCATGCTCTAAAAGATATAAGTCAAGCACTAGAGCAATAACACACTACTCCGAAAGATGTAAGTGAAGATCAATGAGTAGTCGAATAATTATGCAACTATGTGAAGACTCTCTAACATTTAAGAATTTAAGATCTTGGTATTTTATTAAAACAGCAAGCAAAGAAAAGTAAAATGACATTCTAAGAATGGCAAACATCATGTGAAGAAGCAAAAACTTAGGATCAACCGGAACTAACCGATAGTTGTTGAAGAAGAAAGGTGGGATGCCAACCGGGGCATCCCCAAGCTTAGATGCTTGAGACTTCTTGAAATATTATCTTGGGATGCCTTGGGCATCCCCAAGCTTGAGCTTTTGTGTCTCCTTAATTCCTCTCATATCACGGTCTCCCTAAATCTCAAAAGCTTCATCCACACAAAACTCAACAAGGACTCGTGAGATAAGTTAGTGTAAACCAGTGCAAAAACCTTATCATACTCTACTGTAGAAAATCACTAAAATTATTATTCAACATTGCATACTAAATGCCTCTGCATATTTAATAGTCCTATCCTCAAATAGAATCACTAAAGAAGCAAACATATGCAAACAATGCAAACATAACAGCAATCTGCCTAAACAGGATAGTCTATAAAGAATGCAGCAACATCCATACTTCCCTAGATCCAAAAATTATGAAAGAAAATTCCCAATGTAGTAAATTTATCAGAGATTAATATGCAAAAGGTTAAAAAAATTTATCACATTCTGAATTTTCTAGGGAATTATTGCAACAGCGGTAAACTTTCTGTTTTCAAACAGCAACATGTATACTTGTAACATAGGCATAGTAAAGGCTATCAATGCCACTTTTATTGAAATAAAAGATGAAGAACATTGTTCTAAATAACAGCATGCAAATACTAACAAAATAAATTGACGCTCCAAGCAAAACACATATCATGTGGTAAATAAAAATATAGCTCCAAGTAAAGTTACCGATGAACGAAAACGAAAGAGGGGATGCCTTACGGGGCATCCCCAAGCTTAGGCTCTTGGCTATCCTTGAATATTACCTTGGGGTGCCTCAGGAATCCCCAAGCTTAGGCTCTTGCCACTCCTTATTCCATAGTCCATCGAATCCTTACCCAAAACTTGAAAACTTCACAACACAAAACTTAACAGAAAACTCGTAAGCTCCGTTAGTATAAGAAAATAAATCACCACTTCAAGGTACTATAATGAACTCATTATTTATTTATATTGGTGTTAAACCTACTGTATTCCAACTTCTCTATGGTTTATAAACTCTTTTACTAGCCATAGATTCATCAAAATAAGTAAACAACACATGAAAAACAGAATCTGTCAAAAACACAACAGTCTGTAGTAATCTGGATCAAACGTATACTTATGGAACTCATAAAATTCTCAAATAAATTGCTGGACCTGAGTATTTTATCTCTTAATCATCTGCAAAAATAATTAACTCAGTAGCACTCTCCAATTAAAAATGGAAGCAATTCTCGTGAGCGCTAAAGTTTCTGTTTTTTACAGCAAGATCAACAAGACTTTCCCCAAGTCTTCCCAAAGGTTCTACTTGGCACAAACACTAATTAAAAGCATAAAACCACATATAAACACAGTCTAGATGAATTATTTATTACTAAACAGGAACAAAAAGCAAGGAATAAAAATAAAATTGGGTTGCCTCCCAACAAGCGCTATCGTTTAACGCCCCTAGCTAGGCATGATGATTTCAATGATGCTCACATAAAGGATAAGAATTGTAACATAAAGAGAGCATCATGAAGAATATGACTAGCACATTTAAGTCTAACCCACTTCCTATGCATATGGATTTTGTGAGCAAACAACTTGTGGGAACAAGAATCAACTTACATAGGATGGTAACACAAGCATAACTTCAAAACTTTAAGCACATAGAGAGGAAACTTGATATTATTGCAATTCCTACAGGCATATGTTCCTCCCTCATAATAATTTTCAGTAGCATCATGAACGAATTCAACAATATAACCAGCACCTAAAGCATTCCTTTCAAGATCTACAAGCATAGAAATTTTATTACTCTCCACATAAGCAAAATTCTTCTCACGAATAATAGTGGGAGCAAACTTGATACGTCTCCGTCGTATCTACTTTTCGAAACACTTTTACCCTTGTTTTGGACTCTAACTTGTATGATTTGAATGGAACTAACCCGGACTGACGCTGTTTTCAGCAGAATTACCATGGTGTTGTTTTATGTGCAGAAAACAAATATTCTCGGAATGACCTGAAACTCCACGGAACATCTTAGAAAAAACAATAAAAATCCTCGCCAAAGATGAAGACCGGGGGGACCACACCCTTCTCACGAGGGTGGGGGGCGCCCCCCCCCCCTAGGGCGCGCCCCCCTACCTCGTGGGCCCCCTGTTGCGTCTCCGACTCCAACTCCACCTCCATATATTGAGCTTCGATGACAAAAGAATTAGAGAGAAGAAATCATCGTGTTTTACGATACGGAGCCGCCGCCAAGCCCTAAAACCTCTCGGGAGGGCTGATCTGGAGTCCGTTCGGGGCTCCGAAGAGGGGGGTTCGTCGCCGTCGTCATCATCAACCATCCTCCATCACCAATTTCATGATGCTCACTGTCGTGCGTGAGTAATTCCATCGTAGGCTTGTTGGACGGTGATGGGTTGGATGAGATTTATCATGTAATCGAGTTAGTTTTGTTAGGGTTTGATCCCTAGTATCCATTATGTTCTGAGATTGATGTTGCTATGACTTTGCTATACTTAATGCTTGTCAGTAGGGCCCGAGTGCCATGATTTCAGATCTGAACCTATTATGTTTTCATGAATATATGTGAGTTCTTGATCCTATCTTGCAAGTCTATAGTCACCTACTATGTGTTATGATCCGGCAACCCCGAAGTGATAATAATCGGGACCACTCCCAGTGATGACCATAGTTTGAGGAGTTCATGTATTCACTATGTGCTAATGCTTTGTTCCGGTTCTCTATTAAAAGGAGGCCTTAATATCCCTAAGTTTCCAATAGGACCCCGCTACCACGGGAGGGTAGGACAAAAGATGTCATGCAAGTTCTTTTCCATAAGCACGTATGACTATATACGGAATACATGCCTACATTACATTGATGAATTGGAGCTAGTTCTGTGTCACCCTATGTTATGACTGTTACATGATGAACCGCATCCGGCATAATTATCCATCACTGATCCGGTGCCTATGAGTTTTCCATATACTGGTTTACGCTTATTTACTTTCCCGCTGCTACTGTTACAATCACTACAAAATACCAAAAATATTACTTTTGATGTCTTTACTTTTGTTGCCGCTACCACCACTATCATATTACTTTGCTACTAAACACTTTGCTGCAGATACTAAGTTTCTAGGTGTGGTTGAATTGACAACTCAGCCGCTAATACTTGAGAATATTCTTTGGATCCCCTTGTGTCGAATCAATAAATTTGGGTTGAATACTCTACCCTCGAAAGCTGTTGTGATCCCCTATACTTGTGGGTTATCAAGACCTTTTTCTGGCGCCGTTGCCAGGGAGCATAGCTCTATTCTTTGAGTCACTTGGGCTTTATATCTGCTGGACACTATGAAGAACTTGAGAGATCCAAAAACCAAGATCTATCCCTCAACTACAAGGGGAGGTAAGGAACTGCCATCTAGCTCTGCACTTGATTCACCTTCTGTTATGAGTAAGTTTGCGACACCTACATCTGCTTCTGCTATTCATTCTGATATGTCGCATGTTATTGATGATGCCACTTCTGCTATGCATGATACTTATGATGAAACTGCTTCTATGCCTGATACTACTTTGCCCCTTAGTGAATTTCTTGATGAACAAATTGCTAGGGCTAGAGAAAAAGAAATTATTGAATCTGAATACGATGATGATAGTGATGATGAAAATATGCCTGTTATTCCTAAAGGTTATCTTTTTGATAAGGAATCTTCTCCCGCTATTTTTGCTTGCAAAGATAGATATGAGCTTAAGAGGTTATTAATTAAATGGAACAAAGAATCACTTAGAGATAGAATGAAACCCGACCCTGCTTTTGCTACTTCACCTATATGTGTTCCTGATAAAGATTATGAATTCTCTGTTGATCCTGATATAATTACTTTGGTTGAATCTGATCCATTTTATGGCTATGAATCTGAAACTGTTGTGGCACATCTTACTAAGTTAAATGATATAGCTGCCCTGTTTACTAATGATGAGAGATCGCGTTACTTCTATATACTCAAAATATTTCCGTTCTCATTAAAGGGTGATGCTAAGATATGGTTTAATTCTCTTGATCCTGGTTGTGTGCGTAGTCCCCATGATATGATTTATTACTTCTCTGCTAAATATTTCCCTGCTCATAAGAAACAAGATGCTTTGAGGGAAATATATAACTTTGTGCAAATTAAAGAAGAGAGTCTCCCACAAGCTTGGGGGAGGCTTCTCAAGTTATTTAATGCTTTGCCTGATCATCCTCTTAAGAAACCTGAAATACTTGATATCTTTTATAATGGACTAACCGATGCTTCCAGAGATTACCTGGATAGTTGTGCTGGTTCTCTTTTCAGGGAAAGAACACTGGATGAAGTTGAAATTCTATTGAATAATATGTTGACAAATGAAAATAATTGGGCACCTCCTGAGCCATCTCCTGCTCCAATTACTGAGCCTATTCCTAAACCAACTCCAAAGAAGAGAGGTGTTCTATTTCTCAGTCCCGAAGATATGCAAGAGGCAAAGAAATCTATGAAAGAAAAAGGTATTAAAGCTGAAGACGTTAAGAATTTACCTCCTATTGAAGAAACATATGATCTTAATTCTTTATTTACTAAAGAACCTCCTGATCCCGATATCCCGACGCAGGTAGTAAAGGTAAATTCTCTCTATAGATATGATAAAGCTGAAGTCCCTCCTACTAAAATTGCTAGTCAGTGCTTGGATGAGTTTGATAACTTTATTTTAAGCAAGACGACTTCAATGCTTATTTTGGTAGACAATTAAAAGAAAATGCTTATATGATTAGACGCTTGGGTGATTATATGGCTAATATTAAAGGTGAACTTAAACTTGTTAGCAAACATGCTTCTATGGTTACCACTCAAGTAGAACAAGTACCTAAGGCTCAAAAAGAAGTGCTTGATGAAATGAATAGAAAGAAAAATGATTATGCTGTTAGAGTGGCTACTAGAACTGGTAGAATGACTCGGGAACCTTTGTATCCTGAAGGCCACCCTAAGAGAATCGAGCAAGATTCTAAAAGAAATAATATTGATGTTCATAGTTCTTCTAAAAAGAAGAAGAAGAAAAATTATAGAATTGTGCAAACTTCTAGTGAACCTATTGCTGAACCACCTGATAATCCAAATGATATTTCTATGTATGATGCTGAAACACAATCTGGTAATGAACATGAACCTAGTAAAAATATTAATGATGATGTTCATGATGATGCTCAACCTAGTAATGATAATGATGTAGAAATTGAACCTGCTGTTGATCTTGATAACCCACAATCAAAGAATCAGTGTTATGATAAAACAGACTTTGTTGCTAGGAAACATGGTAAAGAAAGGGAACCTTGGGTTCAGAAACCCATGCCTTTTCCTCTGAAACCATCCAAGAAAAAGGATGATGAGGATTTTGAGCGCTTTGCTAAAATAATTAGGCCTATCTTTTTGCGTATGAGATTAACTGATGTGCTCAAAACAAATCCTTATGCTAAATATATGAAGGATATCATTACTAATAAAAGAAAGATACCGGAAGCTGAAATTTCCACCATGCTTGCTAATTACACTTTTAAGGGTGGAATATCAAAGAAACTTGGAGACCCCGGAGTACCTACTATACCTTGCTCCATTAAAAGAAATTATATTAAAACTGCTTTATGTGATCTTGGAGCCGATGTTAGTGTCATGCCTCTCTCTTTATATCGTAGACTTGACTTGAATAAGTTGACACCTACTGAAATATCTTTGTAAATGGCTGATAAATCAACTGCTATACCTGTCGGTATCTGTGAGGATGTGCCTATTGTGGTTGCAAACGTTACTATTTTAACGGACTTTGTTATACTTGATATTCCCGAGGATGATAGTATGTCTATTATTCTTGGAAGACCTTTTCTTAATACTGCAGGGGCTGTTATTGATTGCAACAAAGGCAATGTCACTTTTCATGTTAATGGTAATGAGCATATGGTACACTTTTCGAGGAAACAACCTCAAGTTCATAGTATCAACTCTATTGGAAAAATTACATCGATTATATTTGGAGGTTTTGAATTTCCTCTTCCTACTATCAAAAAGAAATATGATATTCTTATTATTGGGGATGTGCATATCCCCGTTGAGGTAACTTAATGTTATTCGAAATTTCTCCGGTTTCATGATTATCGGAATGAGTTTGTTAACAAGACTTGATCAACCTTGTTAGTGGATTCTTTTTGATGAGCATGAGATGGATGAAACTAGAAGCACAAACTTCTGTACCCCACTTTTACTTTCTGTTATTTAGATTAAATAAAGTAAAAATAGTATTTTCTGCCTATTTCCTGACTTATCTGTGCAATATAAAAATATCCCGAAAATAGAAGTCCTCAGAATGCCATGCCAATTTAATATGATTTTTTCGGGAATATTTGAGGATTTACTGTGCAAAAATTACTACGGGAGGAGCTGCCACCTGGCCACGAGGGTGGTGGGCGCCCCCACCTATAGGGCGCGCCCCCTGCCTCGTGGGCCCACGGTGGCCCTCCTCCAATTATCTCAGCACCCATCTTCTTCCTCTATCTCACACAAACCCGAAAAACCAACTCAAGCACGAGTTCCAACCACTTTTGCTGCGATTTTCGATCTCCTTGCTCAAAGCACCTCTCGCAAAATTTCTTGGGGAGATTGTTCCTTGTTATTGAAGGAAATATGCCCTAGAGGCAATAATAAAGTTATTATTTATTTCCTTATGATCATGATAAATGTTTATTATTCATGCTAGAATTGTATTTACCGGAAACATAATACATGTGTGAATACATAGACAAACAAAGTGTCACTAGTATGCCTCTACTTGACTAGCTCGTTAATCAAAGATGGTTATGTTTCCTAACCATGAACAATGAGTTGTTATTTGATTAACGAGGTCACATCATTAGTAGAATGATCTGATTGACATGACTCATTCCATTAGCTTAGCACCCGATCGTTTAGTATGTTGCTATTGCTTTCTTCATGACTTATACATGTTCCTATGACTATGAGATTATGCAACTCCCGTTTCCCGGAGGAACACTTTGGGTACTACCAAACGTCACAACGTAACTGGGTGATTATAAAGGAGTACTACAGGTGTCTCCAATGGTCGATGTTGGGTTGGCGTATTTCGAGATTAGGATTTGTCACTCCGATTGTCGGAGAGGTATCTCTGGGCCCTCTCGGTAATACACATCACATAAGCCTTGCAAGCATTACAACTAATATGTTAGTTGTGAGATGATGTATTATGGAACGAGTAAAGAGACTTGCCAGTAACGAGATTGAACTAGGTATTGGATACCGACGATCGAATCTCGGGCAAGTAACATACCGATGACAAAGGGAACAACGTATGTTGTTATGCGGTCTGATCGATAAAGATCTTCGTAGAATATGTAGGAGCCAATATGGGCATCCAGGTCCCGCTATTGGTTATTGACCGGAGACATGTCTCGGTCATGTCTACATTGTTCTCGAACCCGTAGGGTCCGCACGCTTAAGGTTACGATGACAGTTATATTATGAGTTTATGCATTTTGATGTACCGAAGGTTGTTCGGAGTCCCGGATGTGATCACGGACATGACGAGGAGTCTCGAAATGGTCGAGACGTAAAGATTGATATATTGGAAGCCTATATTTGGATATCGGAAGTGTTCCGGGTGAAATCGGGATTTTACCGGAATACCGAGAGGGTTACCGGAACCCCCCGGGAGCTATTTGGGCCATAGTGGGCCTTAGTGGAAAAGAGAAGGGGCTTCCCTAGATGGGCTGCGCGCCACCCCCTTCCCCTAGTCCTATTAGGACTAGGAGAGGTGGCCGGCCCCCTCCTCCTCTTTTCCCCTCCGAGGAATCCTAGTTGGACTAGGATTGGAGGGGGAATCCTACTCCCAGAGGGAGTAGGACTCTCCTGCGCCTCCCCCCCTTGGCCGGCCAGCCTCCCCTCCTCTCCTCCTTTATATACGGAGGCAGGGGCACCTCTAAACACACAAGTTGACACAAGTTGATCCACGTGATCGATTCCTTAGCCGTGTGCGGTGCCCCCTGCCACCATATTCCTCGATAATACTGTAGCGGAGTTTAGGCGAAGCCCTGCTGCTGTAGTTCATCAAGATCGTCACCACGCCGTCGTGCTGACGAAATTCTTCCCCGACACTTTGCTGGATCGGAGTCCGGGGATCGTCATCGAGCTGAACGTGTGCTCGAACTCGGAGGTGCCGTAGTTTCGGTGCTTGATCGGTTGGATCGAGAAGACGTACGACTACTTCCTCTACGTCGTGTCATCGCTTCCGCAGTCGGTCTGCGTTGGGTACGTAGACAATACTCTCCCCTCGTTGCTATGCATCACATGATCTTGCGTGTGTGTAGGAAATTTTTTTGAAATTACTACGAAACCCAACAGTGGCATCCGAGCCTGGTTATTGATGTTGATGTTATATGCACGAGTAGAACACAAGTGAGTTGTGGACGATACAAGTCATACTGCCTACCAGCATGTCATATTTTGGTTCGGCGGTATTGTTGGACGAGACGACCCAGACCAACCTTACGCGTACGCTTACGCGAGACCGGTTCCCTCGAAGTGCTTTGCACAGAGATGGCTTGCGGGCGACTGTCCCTCCAACTTTAGTTGAACCAAGTATGGCTACGCCCGGTCCTTGCGAAGGTTAAAACGGAGTCTATTTGACAAACTATCGTTGTGGTTTTGATGCGTAGGTGAGATTGGTTCTTACTTAAGCCCGTAGCAACCACGTAAAACAAGCAACAACAAAGTAGAGGACGTCTAACTTGTTTTTGCAGGGCATGTTGTGATGTGATATGGTCAAAGCATGATGCTGAATTTTATTGTATGAGATGATCATGTTTTGTAACCGAGTTATCGGCAACTGGCAGGAGCCATATGGTTGTCGCTTTATTGTATGCAATGCAATCGCGATGTAATGCTTTACTTTATTACTAAACGGTAGTGATAGTCGTGGAAGCATAAGATTGGCGAGACGACAACGATGCTACGATGGAGATCAAGGTGTCGCGCCGGTGACGATGGTGATCATGACGGTGCTTCGGAGATGGAGATCACAAGCACAAGATGATGATGACCATATCATATCACTTATATTGATTGCATGTGATGTTTATCTTTTTATGCATCTTATCTTGCTTTGGTTGACGGTAGCATTATAAGATGATCTCTCACTAAATTATCAAGAAGTGTTCTCCCTGAGTATGCACCGTTGCCAAAGTTCGTCGTGCCCAGACACCACGTGATGATCGGGTGTGATAAGCTCTACGTCCATCTACAACGGGTGCAAGCCAGTTTTGCACACGCAGAATACTCAGGTTAAACTTGACGAGCCTAGCATATGCAGATATGGCCTCGGAACACGGAGACCGAAAGGTCGAGCGTGAATCATATAGTAGATATGATCAACATAACGATGTTCACCATTGAAAACTACTCCATCTCACGTGATGATCGGTCATGGTTTAGTTGATTTGGATCACGTAATCACTTAGAGGATTAGGGGGATGTCTATCTAAGTGGGAGTTCTTAAATAATATGATTAATTGAACTTAAATTTATCATGAACTTAGTACCTGATAGTATCTTGCTTGTTTATGTTGATTGTAGATAGATGGCTCGTGCTGTTGTTCCGTTGAATTTTAATGCGTTCCTTGAGAAAGCAAAGTTGAAAGATGATGGTAGCAATTACACGGACTGGGTCCGTAACTTGAGGATTATCCTCATTGCTGCACAGAAGAATTACGTCCTGGAAGCACCGCTAGGTGCCAGGCCTGCTGCTGGAGCAACGCCAGATGTTATGAACGTCTGGCAGAGCAAAGCTGATGACTACTCGATAGTTCAGTGTGCCATGCTTTACGGCTTAGAATCGGGACTTCAACGACGTTTTGAACGTCATGGAGCATATGAGATGTTCCAGGAGTTGAAGTTAATATTTCAAGCAAATGCCCGAATTGAGAGATATGAAGTCTCCAATAAGTTCTATAGCTGCAAGATGGAGGAGAACAGTTCTGTCAGTGAGCATATACTCAAAATGTCTGGGTATAATAATCACTTGATTCAATTGGGAGTTAATCTTCCGGATGATTGCGTCATTGACAGAATTCTCCAATCACTGCCACCAAGCTACAAGAGCTTCGTGATGAACTATAATATGCAAGGGATGAACAAGACTATTCCCGAGCTCTTCGCAATGCTGAAAGCTGCGGAGGTAGAAATCAAGAAGGAGCGTCAAGTGTTGATGGTTAACAAGACCACTAGTTTCAAGAAAAAGGGCAAAGGGAAGAAAAAGGGGAACTTCAAGAAGAACGGCAAGCAAGTTGCTGCTCAAGAGAAGAAACCCAAGTCTGGACCTAAGCCTGAAACTGAGTGCTTCTACTGCAAGCAGACTGGTCACTGGAAGCGGAACTGCCCCAAGTATTTGGCGGATAAGAAGGATGGCAAGGTGAACAAAGGTATATGTGATATACATGTTATTGATGTGTACCTTACTAGAGCTCGCAGTAGTACCTGGGTATTTGATACTGGTTCTGTTGCTAATATTTGCAACTCGAAACAGGGACTACGGAATAAGCGGGCACTGGCAAAGGACGAGGTGACGATGCGCGTGGGAAACGGTTCCAAAGTCGATGTAATCGCAGTCGGCACGCTACCTCTACATCTACCTTCGGGATTAATATTAGACCTAAATAATTGTTATTTGGTGCCAGCGTTGAGCATGAACATTATATCTGGATCTTGTTTAATGTGAGACGGTTATTCATTTAAATCAGAGAATAATGGTTGTTCTATTTATATGAGTAATATCTTTTATGGTCATGCACCCTTGAAGAGTGGTCTATTCTTATTGAATCTCGATAGTAGTAATACACATATTCATAATATTGAAGCCAAAAGATGCAGAGTTGATAATGAAAGTGCAACTTATTTGTGGCACTGTCGTTTAGGTCATATCGGTATAAAGCGCATGAAGAAACTCCATGCTGATGGACTTTTGGAACCACTTGATTATGAATCACTTGGTACTTGCGAACCGTGCCTCATGGGCAAGATGACTAAAACACCGTTCTCCGGTACTATGGAGAGAGCAACAGATTTGTTGGAAATCATACATACCGATGTATGTGGCCCGATGAATATTGAGGCTCGTGGCGGATATCGTTATTTTCTCACCTTCACAGATGATTTAAGCAGATATGGGTATATCTACTTAATGAAACATAAGTCTGAAACATTTGAAAAGTTCAAAGAATTTCAGAGTGAAGTTGAAAATCATTGTAACAAGAAAATAAAGTTTCTACGATCTGATCGTGGAGGAGAATATTTGAGTTACGAGTTTGGTGTACATTTGAAAAACTGTGGAATAGTTTCGCAACTCACGCCACCCGGAACACCACAGCGTAATGGTGTGTCCGAACGTCGTATCGTACTTTACTAGATATGGTGCGATCTATGATGTCTCTTACTGATTTACCGCTACCTTTTTGGGGATATGCTTTAGAGACGGCCGCATTCACGTTAAATAGGGCACCATCAAAATCCGTTGAGACGACGCCTTATGAACTGTGGTTTGGCAAGAAACCAAAGTTGTCGTTTCTTAAAGTTTGGGGCTGCGATGCTTATGTGAAAAAGCTTCAACCTGATAAGCTCGAACCCAAATCGGAGAAATGTGTCTTCATAGGATACCCAAAGGAAACTGTTGGGTACACCTTCTATCACAGATCCGAAGGCAAGACATTCGTTGCTAAGAATGGATCATTTCTAGAGAAGGAGTTTCTCTCGAAAGAAGTGAGTGGGAGGAAAGTAGAACTTGACGAGGTAACTGTACCCGCTCCCTTAATGGAAAGTGGTTCATCACAAAAAACTGTTTCAGTGACACCTACACCAGTTAGTGAGGAAGCCAATGATAATGATCATGAAACTTCAGATCAAGATACTGCTGAACCTCGTAGATCAACCAGAGTAAGATCCGCACCAGAGTGGTACGATAATCCTGTTCTGGAGGTCATGCTACTAGATCATGATGAACCTACGAACTATGAAGAAGCGATGGTGAGCCCAGATTCCGCAAAGTGGCTTGAAGCCATGAAATCTGAGATGGGATCCATGTATGAGAACAAAGTATGGACTTTGGTTGACTTGCCCGATGATCGGCAAGCAATTGAGAATAAATGGATCTTTAAGAAGAAGACTGACGCTGATGGTAATGTTACTGTCTACAAAGCTCGACTTGTCGCAAAAGGTTTTCGGCAAGTTCAAGGGATTGACTACGATGAGACCTTCTCTCCCGTAGCGATGCTTAAGTCCGTCCGAATCATGTTAGCAATTGCCGCATTTTATGATTATGAAATTTGGCAAATGGATGTCAAAACTGCATTCCTGAATGGATTTCTGGAAGAAGAGTTGTATATGATGCAACCAGAAGGTTTTGTCGATCCAAAGGGAGCTAACAAAGTGTGCAAGCTCCAGCGATCCATTTATGGACTGGTGCAAGCCTCTCGGAGTTGGAATAAACGTTTTGATAGTGTGATCAAAGCATTTGGTTTTATACAGACTTTCGGAGAAGCCTGTATTTACAAGAAAGTGAGTGGGAGCTCTGTAGCATTTCTGATATTATATGTGGATGACATATTACTGATTGGAAATTATATAGAATTTCTGGATAGCATAAAGGGATACTTGAATAAAAGTTTTTCAATGAAAGACCTCGGTGAAGCTGCTTACATATTAGGCATTAAGATCTATAGAGATAGATCAAGACGCTTAATTGGACTTTCACAAAGCACATACCTTGACAAGATTTTGAAGAAATTCAAAATGGATCAAGCAAAGAAAGGATTCTTGCCTGTATTACAAGGTGTGAAATTGAGTAAGACTCAATGCCCGACCACTGCAGAAGATAGAGAGAATATGAAAGATGTTCCCTATGCATCAGCCATAGGCTCTATCATGTATGCAATGCTGTGTACCAGACCTGATGTGTGCCTTGCTATAAGTTTAGCAGGGAGGTACCAAAGTAATCCAGGAGTGGATCACTGGACAGCGGTCAAGAACATCCTGAAATACCTGAAAAGGACTAAGGATATGTTTCTCGTATATGGAGGTGACAAAGAGCTCATCGTAAAAGGTTACGTTGATGCAAGCTTTGACACTGATCCGGACGATTCTAAATCGCAAACCGGATACGTGTTTACATTAAACGGTGGAGCTGTCAGTTGGTGCAGTTCTAAACAAAGCGTCGTAGCGGGATCTACATGTGAAGCGGAATACATAGCTGCTTCGAAAGCAGCAAATGAAGGAGTCTGGATGAAGGAGTTCATATCCGATCTAGGTGTCATACCTAGTGCATCGGGTCCAATGAAAATCTTTTGTGACAATACTGGTGCAATTGCCTTGGCAAAGGAATCCAGATTTCACAAAAGGACCAAACACATCAAGAGACGCTTCAACTCCATCCGGGATCTAGTCCAGGTGGGAGACATAGAGATTTGCAAGATACATACAGATCTGAATGTTGCAGACCCGTTGACTAAGCCTCTTCCACGAGCAAAACATGATCAGCACCAAGGCTCCATGGGTGTTAGAATCATTACAGTGTAATCTAGATTATTGACTCTAGTGCAAGTGGGAGACTGAAGGAAATATGCCCTAGAGGCAATAATAAAGTTATTATTTATTTCCTTATATCATGATAAATGTTTATTATTCATGCTAGAATTGTATTAACCGGAAACATAATACATGTGTGAATACATAGACAAACAGAGTATCACTAGTATGCCTCTACTTGACTAGCTCGTTAATCAAAGATGGTTATGTTTCCTGACCATGAACAATGAGTTGTTATTTGATTAACGAGGTCACATCATTAGTAGAATGATCTGATTGACATGACCCATTCCATTAGCTTAGCACCCGATCGTTTAGTATGTTGCTATTGCTTTCTTCATGACTTATACATGTTCCTATGACTATGAGATTATGCAACTCCCGTTTACCGGAGGAACACTTTGGGTACTACCAAACGTCACAACGTAACTGGGTGATTATAAAGGAGTACTACAGGTGTCTCCAATGGTCGATGTTGGGTTGGCGTATTTCGAGATTAGGATTTGTCACTCCGATTGTCGGAGAGGTATCTCTGGGCCCTCTCGGTAATACACATCACATAAGCCTTGCAAGCATTACAACTAATATGTTAGTTGTGAGATGATGTATTATGGAACGAGTAAAGAGACTTGCCAGTAACGAGATTGAACTAGGTATTGGATACCGACGATCGAATCTCGGGCAAGTAACATACCGATGACAAAGGGAACAACGTATGTTGTTATGCGGTCTGATCGATAAAGATCTTCGTAGAATATGTAGGAGCCAATATGGGCATCCAGGTCCCGCTATTGGTTATTGACCGGAGACATGTCTCGGTCATGTCTACATTGTTCTCGAACCCGTAGGGTCCGCACGCTTAAGGTTACGATGACAGTTATATTATGAGTTTATGCATTTTGATGTACCGAAGGTTGTTCGGAGTCCCGGATGTGATCACGGACATGACGAGGAGTCTCGAAATGGTCGAGACGTAAAGATTGATATATTGGAAGCCTATATTTGGATATCGGAAGTGTTCCGGGTGAAATCGGGATTTTACCGGAATACTGGGAGGGTTACCGGAACCCCCCGGGAGCTATTTGGGCCATAGTGGGCCTTCGTGGAAAAGAGAAGGGGCTGCCCTAGTTGGGCTGCGCCCCCCCCCCCTTCCCCTAGTCCTATTAGGACTAGGAGAGGTGGCCGGCCCCCTCCTCCTCTTTTCCCCTCCGAGGAATCCTAGTTGGACTAGGATTGGAGGGGGAATCCTACTCCCAGAGGGAGTAGGACTCTCCTGCGCCTCCCCCCCTTGGCCGGCCAGCCTCCCCTCCTCTCCTCCTTTATATACGGAGGCAGGGGCACCTCTAAACACACAAGTTGACACAAGTTGATCCACGTGATCGATTCCTTAGCCGTGTGCGGTGCCCCCTGCCACCATATTCCTCGATAATACTGTAGCGGAGTTTAGGCGAAGCCCTGCTGCTGTAGTTCATCAAGACCGTCACCACGCCGTCATGCTGACGAAACTCTTCCCCGACACTTTGCTGGATCGGAGTCCGGGGATCGTCATCGAGCTGAACATGTGCTCGAACTCGGAGGTGCCGTAGTTTCGGTGCTTGATCGGTTGGATCGAGAAGACGTACGACTACTTCCTCTACGTCGTGTCATCGCTTCCGCAGTCGGTCTGCGTTGGGTACGTAGACAATACTCTCCCCTCGTTGCTATGCATCACATGATCTTGCGTGTGCGTAGGAATTTTTTTTGAAATTACTACGAAACCCAACAGTTATGTGACTCCTCCATTGGTCCAATTAGTTTTTGTTCTAGTGCTTTATTCTTTGAAAAATTGTGCTGCATAGGTGACCATGTTCTTGAGCTTGCATGTCAAATTTATATGGTTCCAAGTAGTTCTAATGCTTGATATAGGCTCTAGGCACTTGTAGGAGTAGTTGCTATCAGTTTTATTGAGTTTGGTTTACTTTTATTTTGAAGTTACTAAAAGTTTCAGAATTTTTTAGAAAATGATGAGGAGATTATTGAGGGGCTCATCGAGCCAAAGCTCGAAGCAAAAGGCACCGAAGCCTAAGTATAATTTGCCACGCACCACGGAGATTCGGGCATGTGAATGGCCTTCTGATGATTTCTTGAGAGCAGCCGGTATCTATGAAGATTTTCATGAATTGGCTCACAATGCAGGCCTCACCGCTTTCCTCCACGACCAATGCGATAAGTATCTCTTACTCACAAATACTTTGTGCAAAACTTTCATTTTCATTCTAGGGACTCACCACCTACGGTGGAGTTTCATTTATATGATGAGCGTAAGGAAATGTCCCTTTATGATTTCTGTCGGATTTGTTTAGTCCCTTTTGAGGGCAAGACAGAAGAACCACATCATGATGATGTGGCTGGGTTTATTGATAATATCACTATAGGAGAAACTAGGAAGGTTTCCGATGCACGGATCACTAGCATACATTTTCCTGTTTTGTGTTTTGCATTATTTGCTAGTCGTTGTTTAATTGGACGCGGAAATTCTGGAAACCTGAGTATCCCTGATTTAATTATTATACTCCAAGGTTTATACAGTGATAACACTTTTAGTTTGGGCGGTATTATTGCTAGACGGTTAAATATGAACCGTACTAAGGGCCCCATCTTTAGAGGCATCTATGCCACACGCCTAGCCGCACAATTTAACATACCTATTAGGCATGCTGAGAAGGAAGAAAAGGTGCTGCCCCGTGTTTATCTAGATCATAAAAGTATGGTGGCACATGATTTTATTGTTAAGAATAGGGCAGGAGAGCTTAAGTATCAATTGTTCTTTAATAAACATCATCCTGAGACTATTACCTTGCCTGCTCCTTCTTTGTTTGATTTGACTGCAGGCACGTACCTTGTTCCGTTGACGGCTATTCACGCCTACAGGAACCTTGCACCAGTCGAGGAGCCAGAACAGGAACCACAAGATGAGCCTCCACGACAATCTGTTTATTCTTGGGATCCAGAGATGACTGTCAACCAGTGGCAGTCAGAGTCTTCTTCCACATCACAGTACGACCCCAACAACTATTATTATGGATATCCGCCAGGCCAGCCGTGCAAATAGACCAACTTAGGCCAAAAGCCTAAGCTTGGGGGAGTACGTATTTCTCACCGACATTACATTTATGTTCACACACACTCATTGCTAGATGTCGGTGCTCATACTTTTTCACTGTAATATCCATGCTAGTTTATTTTCCTTTTCCTGCTTTCTTCTTGTGTGTTGGTTAAACCATCAGAAAAACCAAAAAAAAATAGTAGTAATTTATTTTTCTGCTGTAGTAGTAATAATTAAAAAGAAAACCCAAAAATATTTCCCGTTCTTCTTTTGCTTGTTGGGAGCTTTCCCGTGTAAATAGTTTTATTTCTTTTCTTTTATTTGGGGGTCAGTAGGAGAAGACCATAATTAAATTGTTGAAGTGGCTCTTATATGCATTATTGTTGATTTAACCAAGAGCCCATATTGCCTTGTCTTCTCCTGTTTCTTGAATGCTCGCAGATTCCAGCTTAGTCCAATGCACGTGCACTCTTATTATTATTCACACCGTTCGATCATGCAAGTGAAAGGCAATTATGATGATATATGATGGACTGACTGAGATGAGAAAAGCTGGTATGAACTCGACCTCTTTTGTTTTTGTAAATATGATGAGTCTCTCGTTCTTGATTCAGCTTATTATGAATAAACATGTTTGCAATGACAATTAGAGATCAGAGTTGCTTGTGCCATGCTTGATTAGCTATGAGTTATAATGATTTACCTTGTATGCCAACATGCTATTGAGATGATTATGATGTGGTATGATGGGGTGGTATCCTCCTTTGAATGATTTAAGTGACTTGACTTGGCACATGTTCACGCATGTAGTTGAAACAAAATCAACATAGCCTTCACGATATTTATGTTCATGGTGGATTATATCCTGATCATGCTTGCATCCAATGTTTATTAATTTTAATGCATGTACATGGCTGTTGTCGCTCTCTAGTTGGTCGCTTCCCAATCTTTTGCTAGCCTTCACTTGTACTAAGCGGAATACTGCTTGTGCATCCAATCCCTTAAACCCCAAAATTATTCCAGATGAGTCCACTATACCTTCCTATATGCGGTATCTACCTGCCGTTCCAAGTAAATTTGTATGTGCCAAACTCTAAACCTTCAAATAAACATTCTGTTTTTATGCTCGAATAGCTCATGTATCAACAAAGGTTGTCCTTATCTTCCGTGTAAGGCGGGTTATTCTCAAGAGGAGTGGACTCCGCTCCTCACTCACGAGAAAATGGCTGGTCAACGGGATGCCCAGTCCCATGCTTTATGCAAACTAAATCAAAATTAATTGCAAACAAAACTCCCCCTGGGACCTGATGTATGTTGGAGGCACTCGTTGTTTCGAGCAAGCCATGGATTGATGCTTGTTGGTGGAGGGGGAGTATAAACTTTACCGTTCTGTTTGGGAACCGCCTATAATGTGTTTAGCATGGAAGATATCGCCATATCTTAGTTGTTACGTTGACAATGAAAGTATACCGCTCAAAATTCAATTTATCTCTATTTCAAAACCGATCTCTGGCACCTCTACAAATCCCTGCTTCCCTCTGCGAAGGGCCTATCCATTTACTTTTATGTTGAGTCATCACCCTCTTATTAAAAAGCACTAGCTGGAGAGCACGTCCGTCATTTGCATTCGTCACTTTAATTTATATTGGGTATGACTATGATTGGATCTCTTTTACCATGAATTACAATGTCTAGTCAGTCCTTGATCTTTAAAGGTGCTCTGCATTTATGTTTTACGGTCTCAGAAAGGGCTAGTGAGATACCATCTTGTTAGATCATATTATGATTGTTTTGAGAAAGTGTTGTCATCCGAGATTTATTATTATGGCTTGCTAGTTGATTATGCTATTAATATGAGTAATGATGAGACCTGAGAATTATTGCAAATGTGGTTAGTTATGATTTATGCTGAAAACTTGAATGTTGGCTTGACATAGTTACAACAACAAGAGCAAACAGAGTTTGTAAAATTTTTTCTTTCTTTCTTTCAGTTTGTCAACTGAATTGCTTGAGGACAAGCAAGGGTTTAAGCTTGGGGGAGTTGATACGTCTCCGTCGTATCTACTTTTCCAAACACTTTTGCCCTTGTTTTGGACTCTAACTTGTATGGTTTGAATGGAACTAACCCGGACTAACGCTGTTTTCAGCAGAATTACCATGGTGTTGTTTTATGTGCAGAAAACAAATATTCTCGGAATGACCTGGAACTCCACGAAACATCTTAGAAAAAACAATAAAAAATCCTCCCCAAAGATAAAGACCGGGGGGGCCCACACCCTTCTCACGAGGGTGGGAGGCGCCCCCCCCCCCTAGGGCGCGCCCCCCTACCTCGTGGGCCCCCTGTTGCGTCTCCGACTCCAACTCCACCTTCATATATTGAGCTTCGATGACAAAAAAATTAGAGAGAGGAAATCATCGCGTTTTACGATACGGAGTCGCCGCCAAGCCCTAAAACCTCTTGGGAGGGCTGATCTGGAGTCCGTTCGGGGCTCCGGAGAGGGGGATTCGTCGTCGTCATCATCATCAACCATCCTCCATCACCAATTTCATGATGCTTACCGCCGTGCGTGAGTAATTCCATCATAGGCTTGCTGGACGGTGATGGGTTGGATGAGATTTATCATGTAATCGAGTTAGTTTTGTTAGGGTTTGATCCCTAGTATCCATTATGTTCTGAGATTGATGTTGCTATGACTTTGCTATGCTTAATGCTTGTCACTAGGGCCCGAGTGCCATGATTTCAGATCTGAACCTACTATGTTTTCATGAATATATGTGAGTTCTTGATCCTATCTTGCAAGTCTATAGTCACCTACTATGTGTTATGATCCGGCAACCCCGAAGTGACAATAATCAGGACCACTCCCGGTGAAGACCATAGTTTGAGGAGTTCATGTATTCACTATGTGCTAATGCTTTGTTCAGGTTCTCTATTAAAAGGAGTCCCTAATATCCCTAAGTTTCCAATAGGACCCCGCTGCCACGGGAGGGTAGGATAAAAGATGTCATGCAAGTTCTTTTCCATAAGCACGTATGACTATATACGGAATACATGCCTACATTACGTTGATGAATTGGAGCTAGTTCTGTGTCACTCTATGTTATGATTGTTACATGATGAACCGCATCCGGCATAATTATCCATCACTGATCCGGTGCCTACGAGTTTTCCATATACTGGTTTACGCTTATTTACTTTCCCGCTGCTACTGTTACAATCACTACAAAATACCAAAAATATTACTTTTGATGTCTTTACTTTTGGTGCCGCTACCACGACTATCATATTACTTTGCTACTAAACACTTTGCTACAGATACTAAGTTTCCAGGTGTGGTTGAATTGACAACTCAGCCGCTAATACTTGAGAATATTCTTTGGCTCCCCTTGTGTCGAATCAATAAATTTGGGTTGAATACTCTACTCTCGAAAGCTGTTGCGATCCCCTATACTTGTGGGTTATCAAAACTCAAAAAAATAATTATCATGTGATTGAAAATTAAGATCAAGATGACAAGTTTCATGGTTATCATTATTCTTTAAAGCATACTTGTCATCACAATAATCATCATAGATAGGAGGCATGCTTTCATCATAGTAAATTTGCTCATCAAAGCTTGGGGGACAAAAAATATCATCTTCTGTAGCGACCAGACCTCAAACGGTCCAATCTCTGTGCTCAGGTGTCATCCCTGGATCAGTAATGCTGACACCACACAGTACTTGAAGGATTTATAACAGAGTAGCAATCACACACTTATTACATCGAGTGTCTCAAAAGATAGCTTATTACAATAAATATGGCTTAAGGTCATCTATAACGATAACAGCGGAAGGCTTGGAAGATAAGTGAGTCCATCAACTCCAACGGCATCACTGAGTATAGAACCACGACCTAAAAACACCTTAATCGTCATCTGAAAAATCTGCAACATGAACGTTGCAGCCCGAAATGGGTCAGCACATGGAATATGCTGGCAAATGTAACACATATAGAGTAATGGAAGGATAAGACTATACTGCATGCATATTTGGCTGGTGGAACACTCTATGGTTACAGTTTTGCGTAAAGCCAATTTTTCCCTACCGCAAAGGAATAAATTTTATTTAACTATCATGGTGGTTGTTAAACATTGAGAATGGTTGACAGCATTCTCAATCCCATTTAAGCATCATCATTAAACAAAACCCAACAAATTTTAGAGTAACATGATGAGATTCACATGATAATCCAGGTACTAGATACTCAAGTTGTCCATAACCGGGGACACGGCTAACCATGGTTAGTTTATACACTCTGCAGAGGTTTGCGCACTTTTCCCCACAAGACTCGATCGCCTCCATTTGATTTCTCGCACTACATGGTTTTTGAGAAACGGATGACCGAGACATAGTCTTTCAGAAGCGCTAGCACCTTACGATCGGGTAGACCGTTACACCTACTTTCCCCTACATCTGCTAGTCTACCACTGTAAGAGTTCGCACGACTTAATCAACTATGCTAGAGCCCATAGTAGCTTGTGGCTGCACACGGAAGTTTCTACTATGAATAATCCCATGATCCCTTTGAGCTTGGGTGGCGGTCCAAAAGAAAATAGGCAATCGCTGGAATACCCAGGTGCCTCAATCCACCCAGATGTGTATTTAAGTTGCCACCTTAGATAAACCATTAATTTAACAATCTCACATCTGTCATGGATACACTCACCCAATCCACGTCTACTAGCATAGCATAGCATAATAAGCAACGTAGAAGTAACTCCCAAAGGTTTGATAATAAACATGTAATAGGTACTACCTCAACTACTTCCCAAACCCACAATTTAATTAGATCCTAATCATGCAATGTGTGAGGATTGATCTAATGCAATAAAACTGGACAGTAGGAGGTATGATCAAAGTGTTACTTGCCTTGCTGATGATCCGGAAAACCTAGCGATTCGAAGTAGCAAGAGGCGCACTCTGGGTACTCTATCGCAAACAAACAAGCATACAATAAGTACTCAACTAATGCACAGGTAAAACTCAAATAAGAGATCTAACCAGAAAGTTCAACTTAAGAACTCCAGTTGGCAAAAAGAATCAAATCGAACGAAGCAACGAAAGACAAGCGGCAAAAGAAACAAGCTTCGTTTACTATTCTGGATCTAGGGCAATTTTTACAGATGCAAAAACTTGTTTGAGTTGGTTAAACGGAAAGAGGGTTTCTAGACGAAACTCCAGGCACTTGAATCGCCTGATTCCGATAAACGAGCGAAAATTTATACTAGAACGAAAAACGGATCAGGAATCGCGATCAGAAAAATCGTGGATTTAATCCGAGAAAAAGAAAACGATGAACAGATTAACGAACGGACGTTCGTTATCTGGATCTAAACAGTGAACGCGTTCATTAAAACGAATGACCGAGCGAACGCTCGCTAAATAAATAAACCGGAAAACCGATCTATTTAAAAAACGAAACTAAAAACACCGAACAAAACCGACGGAAAACCGATCGGTTTTTCAAGAAAAACCGGCGGCGGTGAGGTCTACCTCCGGCGAGCGGCGGTCCGGCGGGGTCGGCGCGGGGTGGCGAGGTGCGGCGGCGGCGCAGCGCGGCGTGGGCAGCGGCTAGTGCGGCTAGGGTTTGGGGGGTCCGGCTGGGCCTTCCCAGCTTATAGAGTCGGCCGGGCCAAGTGTTTGGGTCGGACACGCCCTGTTAGGTCGGTTGCGTTTTTTTAAAGCAACGCTCAGAAAAAAAAGGAAAACTAAACGGACTCCAAAAATCCCGAAATAAATTTTCCCCGGCTTCTAAAATCAAGCCGCACAAGATGAACATTTATTTGGGGCCTAAATGCAATTTTGAAAAACGAGCATTTTTCCTAAATTCAAATAAAATAGCAAATAAAACAAAAATAAAATCTTATTTGATTTTTTATTAAATCCTCAATATTTCTTTATTTTGGGAAATTCATTTTATTCCCTCTCTCATATTTTTGTAATAGAAATAATTGAAGTTAAAATAAATAAAATCAAATGATCCTATTTTCAAAATTTGAGAAAACTCAAATATGAAAATAACGAAATCCCCAACTCTCTCCGAGGGTCCTTGAGTTGCGTAGAATTTTCTAGGATCAGCCAAAATGCAATAAAATATGATATGCAATGATGATCTAGTGTATAACATTCCAAATTGAAAATTTGGGATGTTACATCTTCATCAAACATAGCTTCCCCAAGCTTGTGGCTTTGCACATCATTAGCATCATGGATATTCAAGGAATTCATACTAACAATATTGCAATCATGCTCATCATTCAAATATTTAGTGCCAAACATTTTATAGATTTCTTCTTCTAGCACTTGAGCACAATTATCCTTTCCATCATACTCACGAAAAATATTAAAAAGGTGAAGCGTATGAGACAAATTCAATTCCATTTTTTGTTAGTTTTCTTTTATAAACTAAACTAGTGGTAAAACAAGAAACTAAAAGACTCGATTGCAAGATCTAAAGATATACCTTCAAGCGCAAACCTCCCCGGCAACGGTGCCAGAAAAGAGCTTGATGTCTACTACACAACCTTCTTCTTGTAGACGTTGTTGGGCCTCCAAGTGCAGAGGTTTGTAGGACAGTAGCAAATTTCCCTCAAGTGGATGACCTAAGGTTTATCAATCCGTAGGAGGCGTAGGATGAAGATGGTCTCTCTCAAGCAACCCTGCAACCAAATAACAAAGAGTCTCTTGTGTCCCCAACACACCCAATACAATGATAAATTGTATAGGTGTATTGGTTCGGCGAAGAGATGATGAAACAAGTGGTATATGGATAGTAGATAAAGGTATTCGTAATCTGAAATAATAAAAACAGCAAGGTAGCAAGTGATAAAAGTGAGCGTAAACGGTATTGCAATGATAGGAAATAAGGCCTAGGGTTCATACTTTCACTAGTGCAAGTTCCCTCAACAATAATATCATAATTGGATCACATAACTATCCCTCAACATGCAACAAAGAGTCACTCCAAAGTCACTAATAGCAGAGAACAAACGAAGAGATTATGGTAGGGTACGAAACCACCTCAAAGTTATTCTTTCCAATCAATCTGTTGGGCTCTTCCTATAAGTGTCACAAACAACCCTAGAGTTCGTACTAGAATAACACCTTAAGATACAAATCAACCAAAACCCTAATGTCACCTAGATACTCCAATGTCACCTCAAGTATCCGTGGGTATGATTATACGATATGCATCACACAATCTCAGATTCATCTATTCAACCAACACATAGAACCTCAAAGAGTGCCCCAAAGTTTCTACCGGCGAATCACGACGAAAACGTGTGCCAACCCCTATGCATAGGTTCATGGGCGGAACCCGCAAGTTGATCACCAAAACATACATCAAGTGAATCACGTGATATCCCATTGTCACCACAGATATCCACGGCAAGACATACATCAAGTGTTCTCAAATCTTTAAAGACTCAATCCGATAATATACCTTCAAAGGGGAAACTCAATCCATTACAAGAGAGTAGAGGGGGGAGAAAACATCATAGGATCCAACTATAATAGCAAAGCTCGCGATACATCAAGATCGTACCACCTCAAGAACACGAGAGAGAAAGATCAAACACATAGCTACTGGTACATACCCTCAGCCCCAAGGGAGAAATACTCCCTCCTCGTCATGGAGAGCACCAGGATGATGAAGATGGCCACGGAGAGAGATTGCCCCCTCCGGTAGGGTGCCGAAACGGGTCTAGATTGGTTTTCGGTGGCTACGGAGGCTTCTGGCGGCGGAACTCCCGATCTATTGTCTGTTTTGGAAGTTTTAGGGTACGTGAGTATATATGGGTGCAGGAAGTACGTTGGTGGAGCTTCGGGGGGCCCACGAGGCAGGGGGGTGCGCCCTAGGGGGGCGCCCCCCCACCCTCGTGAGCACCTCCCTTGGCTCCTGACATGGGGTCCAAGTCCATCCGGTAGCTTTCCTTCCAAAAATAACTTCTGCAGTTGATTTTGTTCCGTTTCGACTCCGTTTGATATTCCTTTTCTTCGAAACACTGAAATAGGCAAAAAACAGCAATTCTGGGCTGGGCCTCCGGTTAATAGGTTAGTCCCAAAAATAATATAAAAGTGAATAATAAAGCCCAATATTTCCCAAAATAGTAGATAACATAGCATGGAGCAATCAAAAATTATAGATACGTTGGAGACGTATCAGAGGGCAACGATGCTTGGCTAATGAAGATAGAGCTGAATAGAGAAGAACCCATGGAGATCAACAAGGATGAAGGGATCAAGAAGGCCATGGAGGACCAAGTTCCGGCAACAAAAGACACCCTTCAACTTGATCACAATCTTCTCACCCCAACAAAGATCGAAGCTTTCAAGATGATTGAGTTAGCTCGTATACAAAATAAGTATCTCACACGTGAAAATATTTTGTTGAAGGAGCATATCATCGCACTCAAGGGCATTATCCGCAAGTTAGAAGACCTCCTACGCTCGATGTGCGACTATCCATCATCAACAACCCCACCTTCATCACCAACAAAGGAGACATAATCACATGGGTATGGGCACTCCCCTTGGCAACAGCCAAGCTTGGGGGAGTGCCCCGGTATCGTATCACCATCACTTTTATCTTTACCGTTTTTCTTAGTTCGATCCTTTTGGTAATATCTTGATCTAGTAGAATAAAAGTTCTTAGTATGATCTAGTCGTGAGTTTTGCTTTATAATTCTTCTATGTAATCGAGTCTGTGAGCTATATAATAAAGTTCAGTGTTGAGTCAAGGGCTTGATTCTTTTGCCATGATCTTAAGTGAATAAAAGAAAAGGAGAAAGAAATAAAAAAGAAAGAAAGATATCATATGGATCTCATGGAGAGTAATGAGCTCACATAAAAAAAGTATGATGAATAAAAGTTGTTGAGGGTTGACAAACATAGTTTTGGTCATCTTTGCAATTAATAGGAAGTAATAAAGAAAGAGAGGTCTTCACATATAGATATACTATCTTGGACATCTTTTATGATTGTGAGCACTCATTAAAATATGACATGCTAAAGTGTTAACGTTGGACAAGGAAGACAACGTAGTGGGTTATGTTTTCTTACATCTGAGATAAATTATATTGTCATGGATCATCCAACATGGTTGAGCTTGTCTTTCCCTCTCATGCTAGCCAAATTCATCGCACTAAGTAGAGATACTACTTGTGCTTCTAAATACCCTTAAACCAGTTTTGCCATGAGAGTCCACTATACCTACCTATGGATTGAGTAAGATCCTCTAAGTAAGTTGTCATCGGTGCAACCAATAAAAATTGCTCTCTAAATATGTATGACTTATTAGTGTGGGAGAAATAAGCTTTATACGATCGTGTGATATGGAAGAAATAAAAGCGACAGACCGCATAATAAAGGTCCATATTACAAGTGGCAATATAAAGTGACGTTCTTTCGCATTAAGATTTTGTGCATCCAACTATAAAAGTGCATGACAACCTCTGCTTTCCTCTGCGAAGGGCTTATCTTTTACTTTTATCTCCTACATCGAGTCATGGTGATCTTCACCCTTCTTTTTTTTACATTTTATCCTTTGGCAAGCACGGTATGTTGGAAAGATCCTGGTATATATGGCTAATTGGATGTGAGTTTTCATGAACTATTACTGTTGACATTACCCTTGAGGTAAAACGTTGGGAGGCAAAACTATAAGCCCCTATCTTTCTCTGTGTTTGATTAAAACTCCATACCCATAAGTATTGCATGAGTGTCAGCAATTGTGAAAGATTATATGATAGTTGAGAATGTGGACTTGCTGAAAAGCTCTTATATATTGACTCTTTCCTATGTTATGATAAATTGCAATTGCTCCAATGACTGAGATTATAGTTTGTTAGTTTTCAATGAAGTTTACGACTCATACTTGAAATTGTGATCGAATTATTACTCTAGCATAAGAAATTATATGACAAGAATTATGTAAGTTGCTGTTTTAAGAATGATCATGATGCCCTCATGTCCGTATTTTATTTTTATCGACATCTCTATCTCTAAACATGTGGACATATTTTTCGATTTCGGCTTTTCGCTTGAGGACAAGCGAGGTCTAAGCTAGGGGGAGTTGATACATCCATTTTGCATCATGCTTTTATTTTGATATTTATTGCATTATGGGCTGTTATTACACATTATGTCACAATACTTATGCCTATTTTCTCTTATTTTACAAGGTTTACATAAAGAGGGAGAATGCCGGCAGCTGGGATTCTGGGCTAGAAAAGGAGCAAATATTAGATACCTATTCTGCATAGCTCCAAAAGTCCTGAAACTTCATGGAAGACGTTTTCAGAATATATAAAAAATACTCAGCGGAAGAAATTCACCAGGGGGGCCACACCCTGCCCACGATACCCCCTGGGCGCGCCTCCCTACCTCGTGGGCCCCCTGGTGGCCCTCCAATAGCCATCTTCTGCTATATGAAGTCTTTCGATGGGAAAAAATCATAAGCCTTCTTCTCGGACGAAACTCCGCCGCCACGAGGCGGAACCTTGGCGGAACTAATCTAGGACTCTGGCGGAGCTGTTCTGCCGGGGAGACTTCCCTCCTGGAGGGGGAAATCATCGCCATCGTCATCACCAACGCTCCTCTCATCGGGAGAAGGCAATCTCCATCAACATCTTCATCAGCACCATCTCCTCTCAAAACCCTAGTTCATCTCTTGTATCCAATTCTTGTCTCCAAGTCCGGGATTGGTGCTAGTAGGTTGCTAGTAGTGTTAACTACTCCTTGTAGTTGATGCTAGTTGGTTTAATTGGTGGAAGATCATATGTTCATATCCTATATGCATATTAATACCCCTCTGATTATGAACATGTTTATGCTTTGTGAGTAGTTACTTTTGTTCCTGAGGACATGGGAGAAGTCTTCCTATTAGTAGTCATGTGAATTTGGTATACGTTCGATATTTTGATGAGATGTATGTTGTCTCTCCTCTAGTGGTGTTATGTGAACTCGACTACATGACACTTCACCATTGTTTGGGCCTAGAAGAAGGCGTTGGGGAGTAATAAGTAGATGATGGGTTGCTAGAGTGACAGAAGCTTAAACCCTAGTTTATGCGTTGCTTCGTAAGGGGCTGATTTGGATCCATATGTTTCATGCTATGGTTAGGTTTACCTTAATACTTTGTTGTAGTTGCGGATGCTTGCAACAGAGGTTAATCATAAGTGGGATGCTTGTCCAAGTAAGGGCAGTATCCAAGCACCGGTCCACCCACATGCCAAACTATCAAAGTACCGAACCCGAATCATATAAGCGTGATGAAAACTAGCTGGACGATATTCACATGTGTCCTCGGGAGCGCTTTTATCTATATAAGAGTTTGTCCAGGCTTGTCCTTTGCTACAAAAAGGATTGGGCCACCTTGCTGCACTTTATTTATTTTTGTTACTTGTTGCTCGTTACAAATTATCTTATCACAAAACTATTTGTTACCACTTATTTCAGCACTTGCAGAGAATACCTTGCTGGAAACCGCTTATCATTTCCTTTTGCTCCTCGTTGGGTTCGACACTCTTACTTATCGAAAGGACTACGATAGATCCCCTATACTTGTGGGTCATTAGTACATCACTTGCCCATTCGTGTACTAGCCGGCAGCGGCGGCGGCCGCGGACATTGTTCTCCTCCATGCAGCCTTCGTCGCAGTGTTTCCACCCCTTTCGCGATGCTCCGGGTGAAAATTTGATCTTCGGGATGAGACGGTGGCGGCTATCCATGGGCGTGCCCTTTTTGGAGGCATCATCTTGGAGTGCTTGCTCCAGCGTTGTCTGTCTCACATATCCTCTGTGGATCGCTCATGGTGCTGGTCTCCATCGGCCGAAGCAGTGCTTCTTCACTTATTTATAGTTTACTTGGTAGTCACTGGGGTGAGTAGGTAGCAAGGCAAAGCAATAGCATTGAGATAACTAGCAAGCAAAATTAGCATTGTATTCAATGTAATGATCATCTTGCCTGGAGTCTCTTCGGTGGGATAGTAAAGCTCCTCCTCGAAATAGATCCCAACGGGCTCCTCGATCTCAGAAACATCTCCCGGTTCTACCCATAATGACCAAACCGAAAAAGATAAAACACATCAATAAACAAACAAGACATGAAATATGCTCCCCAAAAAAATGGTGCATGTCCATTTTAATGATTTAACATGGCAATCTACAACTAGTTAAGTCAAATGAAGTCTTGATTTGTGAGAGACATGCATCAAGAACAACGCCATATGTAATTTAGTTGAATTACATATTCTAGATAGAACATGGAGTATGAATTATTTAGGGTGCATGAACATAACAAAATCATGATCTACACATTATTCTAGTTCAAAACATATAAAGAACATCATAATCGAAGCTATGGAACTGCTAACAAGTTCCAGGGTGGCTACAAAGTAACCCTGAAGAAAACAAAGGACGTGGGCAACAAAATGGCATTCCATAACTATCACGGGATGGATTAATTGAAAATAGTAGCCGCAAATACATATATGCCATGCCTTGGTTGTTTATCATGTCGTTTGCTTCTTTTCGGGTTTTGCTTCTTCTGTGTTCTTGTTCCGTAGTGGTGACTATTTGTTCGCCTACTTCATGGATTCGATTCTTCTTTAAAGTGGTGAAGAATCAAACCCATGAAGTAGTCGAACAAATCGTCGCCATCCCGAAATGGGAGCTACCGAGAAGAAGCAAAATCCGAAAAGAAGCAAACGACATGGTAAACAACCAAGGCATGGCATATATGCTCAACCAAGATGATGCATGACAAGTTAAATGATTTAACACGGTAACCTTCAACTAGCCAAGTTAAATGAAATCTTGGTCCATGTGAGGCATGAATCAAGTACCACTCCATATGCAAATTTAGTTGAATTACATATTCTGGACAGGACAAAGAGTATGAATTATTTAGAATGCATGAACATGAAAAAAATCATGATCTACACATTATTCTAGTGCAAATGCATATGAAGTACATCGTCATCGGACTTACGGAGCTACGGGAGTGATCATAGCAAGTTCGGGAAGACCACAATTGTTATCAGAAAGAAAACACGGGATGTACGAACGGCGTGACTTCCAAATCTAACCGATATGTTTCCTATCACCGGACACACACGCACTCACGCAGGTACTTCCTCCGTTTCGAATTACTTGTCGCAAGTATGGATATATCTAGATGTATTTTAATTTTAGATACATCCATTTCTGGGACGAGTAATTTGGAACAGAGGGAGTAGTATATCTCGAGGCGAAGAGCTCGACGATCCCGCCGGTGACGGGGACGAGGAGCCGCGTCTTCTCGCTGCCGCTGGAGGCAGCCTCGTAGCCCGTGAGTAGATCCTGACCCGGCGCCCCGCCGCTGCTCTGCCAGATCGGCTGGTTCGACAGCAGTGCCTGAGCGTGCATCCTGTTGGTTTTTGATCGCCGGATCAAATCACCAGAGTAGCAGCAGCATACGTATGTGCAAGCTAGCTAGCAATCACCTTGAATGATGAACAGTAGCGTAGTTGCATGCACGTCCTAGCAACTACAGGATCGATCGATCTTTGATCTCTGGACGGAACGATTCGTAACTTGGCGAACGAACGGAAAACTGATCAATATTTTGGTCATAGCTACAGGGGCTTGTCACTCCTGGCTCTTTTCTCTTTATTGCTATTTTCGTTGTGGTGATTACAAGGCCGGGGAACACGCATTGAACATATAAACAGCTCTAGGCAACCCGCCATTCTGAGGCATCCGCGCGCGCGACGCTGGTTGGGTCGTTCGATTCGTTCACTGTAGCTCTCCGTTTTGGCTGCTGGTTCTTTTGTACATTCGCGTCTTCTTCGAAAGCGGCTGCCGGGTGGACCTCTTTAGCTATGGGTCCAGTGAATCAGCTGCTTTTTAGCGTGGCTAAGGCGTGAGCGTACGGGCCAGAGATGGGGCGAGGCCTAAAAATATCTGCCTCCACTTCCTCTGTCTCTCTCTCCTCCCATTCCTCTGCGCCGCCCCATCTCCTCCGATTCCCCTCCTCTTCTTCGTGCGCGGCGGCCGGCGCGCAGCTCCTGGCGCTGCCGTCCGTCCACCCTGGCTCTCTCAGATCGGGGCGGGGCAGAGCAGCTCTGCCTTCTTCCCGTCCTCCATCCACATACGTGCAGCGACGACCTAGGAGAAGCTCAAGCCACAGTGATGGTCCACGGCACCGTCGCCGTCGTCCTCGGCAGGAGGAGCACGGACCGCATAGACGGCCGGCTCCGTCCTGCTCCCATGCCGCCGTCCGTCCATCCTTTCTCTGTCTTTTGTTTTCCTTCTCTTTTAGATCGGGGCGACTGCTAACTCTCTCTCTCATTCTCATTCTCATTTTCGTTGGTGCTGATGGACACGACCACCTCACGGTGAGTGAGGAAGATGCTTTACTGCGGGGAGGGAAGCAGCCGCAGATTGAGGAGGACGGCACAGGTCGCGAGCATGGTCATGGCCTTCAGATTGAGGAGGACGGCACAGGTCAAGCTCAAGCCTGGGAACGCGTCCTGTGGCCATGCAGCGGCTCTTCTTCACCGTCTGTCACTTTGACAACGACTGCTACGTCCAGCACGACTCCAACCTCTTCCTCGGTCTCCGCCTATGCTCCACCGGCACAATCAGTATGTATGTTGTGGCCATGCCAAAAATAGCCACTTGATTATATTGCTATTTTAACTAATTC
Source organism: Triticum dicoccoides (assembly GCF_002162155.2). Lineage (NCBI taxonomy): Eukaryota > Viridiplantae > Streptophyta > Magnoliopsida > Poales > Poaceae > Triticum > Triticum dicoccoides. The sequence continues at coordinate 42,529,330 of NC_041390.1, read as the reverse complement.
CTCTCCTGCCTTTTAGTCATGTTCTAAGTATGAAGTTCTGAACTACTCTGTGTCTGTTGAGCTTAAAATTACCCACAACCCACAATTTAAGTCATCTAATTTCTGTGTACTATATATTATGTCCACAATAAGTATATTTTGTTGAGCTCTTTGTACTACTGATTTGTTATCTCCATGGTCTTTTCTGAACCTTGTTTGTTATTTCGTAGAGTCAAGGTATGAGTGGATAGAGGCAGGGAGGATGGGGAAGGAGACAAGCAGGAGGAAGAGAGATTCTCGGTAGCACGCCCGCGGACCACCTTCTGAACTTACGAGACTCGGTTATTTTTAGCACATAGTTTTGACAAAATTGTTCTGACTGTGCATCTTGAGAGAGTCCATGCCAATGCAAATCTTACAGTTCTCAGAACTCGTTCTGAAATATGCAGCAAGGCTCGGTTACAGTGTGTGGTCTTGGAATGAGAGTTACAATATTGCCTTTGTAGTTGCATGGGTATCAGTTTTGTTAGTACCGATCCTTCCAAACTAAAGATTAGAGAGATAAAAATGTTGCACCTGAAGGGCCAGGAGTGAACTACTCAACTCAGTTCTATAACAATCATACTGAAAATCTTCTTGCATTATGAGGTATTATAGAGCTTTTACATTTGCATCAAGTAGGTAAATCAAATACTGGATACGAGCATTTTTTTACCTGAGGACTATTGGCACTGGGATGATGGTCTTGAAAGCAAATGATTTTTTTACTCAGGTTGGACAGTGGCAACCCTTATGCCGATTAGTGTTATAGCAGGCTTATACTAATTTCACATGGTTTTAACTTTTAGGATCCCATGATTATGGGAGTTAAGAAATTATCCCTTTGTAGATTTCAGTGATCAAATCATTTGGTTAGTATGTGTCTTGGTAATTTTCTTGTTAGTTTGACAAGGAATATGCCTGTGGTATCATACATGATTATGGGAAAGAAGGAAAACAAATGGAAGTCTTCCTCCCTCAGTTTTTATCCTTGATTCTTCTGGTCTTGATAGTCTTATTTTGATTTCTCAATTTATGGTTTTTCTATACACATGTGTGCAGATTTGAGAAAGAAGAGAAGAGAAATAATCTTCAGGAAGAGTTTGGTGAAGAATAAGGTGAGCTCTCTCTCTCTCTCTCTCTCTCTCTCTCTCTCTCTCTCTCTCTCTCTCTTGAACACAGTCACATTTGTTCCTGCATTTTGATGTTTGATTGTACTTCTTTTTACTGTCATTTTACTATTATTTCTCTCATGCTAAATCTCTTTCACTGTCTATTCTTGCTATTATTTCTCTCATGCTCAATCTTAGAGAGATGTGGAGAATCACACTGTTTGTTTGGCTTATTCCATAGGTCATATCAGCTCCATATCATGTTGCAGAGGAAAAACTTCTCACCATATTCAGGCATCTGTGGGAAGGTATGCCTTCAGCTAATCAGATCTTAGTCACTCTATCTGTTACTCATTACTTAATGAATTTTGTGTGGTTGGAAGGCCTCCTGAAGAATCACAGCCATTGCATTGTTATCCTGCCTATTCATGTTGAAAAGTTTAATTCTTTTTCAAGCATGCTAGAGTATGGGGGCATTTTATATGCTATTGAGCTAAGCTATAAAACTTTACATGCTCAATTTTCTTGATCTGTATTTGGCTATTTTCCGAGCCGAATTGTCTCATTGCGGACGCATCAACATACGAACTCACCCTTCAGTTTACTTATGACATTTCGTCTTATGGTGCCACAAGTTGAGATATATGAAGAGAATTTTTGCATGTCCAATGCAGGCTGGTTTTTTTTTCACTTTCCAATCGATGAAGTGCATTCAATTGATAAAGTAGATTTAGTTGTTGTGGCGGCACAAGCTCGGCAGCGGCTGCTATGACCCCAATCTTTGGATTATTATAAGCCTAGGCTGATCGTGCACGAGGTGAAGATGCTCACGCCTAAAGCCAAACCTGACGCCCTCGACGCCACCATCCCGGAGCTCATCTAGCTTCAGATGGGGCTGCCGTTGTAGTTTCTGTACTGGTGGTTGTGGTGGTAATTATTACATTGTGCCTTTGCAGGAGAAGAACTGAAAATGGTGACTTATATTGACTGGAAACCAAGTACTTGTCTAATTATTGTTCAGGAAAAATATAGTGTATCATGTTCTTGGTTGCTAATATTGTAGTACCTATGCAAATCCTTCTGTCAGACCGCTGAATGGAAATAACTCAAAAGAAGAGAACGGAGATGTTGTCTCTTTGCAATTCGATAACCGTCAGTTCAGTTACTAAGAACTCAAGACCATCACAAATAGATTCGAGAATTCCATTGGCAAACGTCAGTTTGGAGTTGTCTATCTTGGCTACTTGGAACATGGAAACCCAGTTACTATTACTGTTGTTTGGTATTTGGACATATCTTTCTGAGAGGGAGATGGGAACAGACAAATTCGGGGAGATGGGAACCGACAAATTCAGTGAAGGTTGGCTGCGCGTAAACTATTGTGATCAAGTTGGGAACAAATGTTTCCTCTAACTCCTCGTGTTGGAGACTGGGGTTAGGAGTGGAAGTGATCCGTTAACAAACAAGTAATATCTCTGAATTATTATACTACAATGCATGCATAGTAATACCATGACCTTACAAATTTACATTTGTTCCCTTCTCCTTTTCTTAGGAACTTGGCAGAAGCTATACATATGCAAATAGAGGTTCAGACACAGCTCCATGAACAGCTATAGGTGTCTTCTTTGTTCCTGTTTTTGAGCTCTAATTGGATGATGCTGTTGTCGGCGTATATTTTTTATGGTAGGAGCATTTTTTTCTAGCTTCACAATAATTAATGTGCTTTGTGTAGGTATGAACCCAAATCCATATTTAAATGGGTGCTAAATATTTTTGCGGCATGGTGGACTTTCTAATCTGGTCATATGCACTACCGGAATCGCCCCCTATGCCGCCTGAGTCCCGTCGGGGTAGACCTATGCCGACGGCCCCCGTCGGCATAGGGCCTTCGGCAACATATGCGTCGGCACAGCCAGGGAGGCCGTCAGCTTAGAAAAGCCGTCGGCATATATGATACGCCGACGGGGGCGTACATCTATGCCGACGGCCCCGGCCGTCGGCAACTATCACGCCTAACGGCGGCCGCCGTCAAGTCTGCCCAATGACTGATCGCCACATGGCACCCCTATGCCGACGGCCGACGGCTTAGCCGTCGGCTTAGTCAAAACCTTTGCCGATGGCTAGACCGTCGGCATAGGGGTGTCATGGGGCAACCAGGCGCTGCTCGTGGACCAGGGCTATGCCGACGGCCGGGTCGGCATAGTTTGAAACTAAGCCGACGGCCAGGCCGTCGGCATAGTCCTTCATAAAGAGCTCCCAGTAGCTGACACGTGGCTCCTATGCTGACGGCCTAGCCGTCGGCACAATTTTTAAACTAAGCCGACGGCTAGGCCGTCGGCATAGGTGCCACGTGTACTGGGAGCTCACGCTAGCCCTATGCCGAGCCGTCGGCATAGTTTGCTTTTGCTTTTTTTTTTCTTTTTTCTGTTTGTTTTCAGATCAATTCACTTCAAATAGCAGCACATATCAGCAGATATATATGATGAGATAGACATATAAAACACAACGGGATATCATCCGGCACCATCACAACAATATATGCATAAGCATCATTACACACAAGTCTCTAAATGAACATCATCACAACCAACATAAGCATATAGAGAAGCACACAAGTCATCTAAATGATCATCACCACACACAAGTCATCTCAAGCATCATCACCACACAAGGATCATCGAGCACCGCGGAGGTCGTCACCGCCAAGACGGCCAAAGCCCAGGTCGTCACTGCTAGCGGCAGCGCTACCGCCAAGACCGCCTCTGCCTCCATCTGCGCCTCCGCCTCCGTGGATCGGAGTGGTCGGGCTCCATGTCTCCGGAGTGCTGCGAAGACCACCGCCAACGGTAGATCCACATGTTCCCTGGATGTTGAAAAGACATATGCACGGGATATATGACTGTGTTGAAAGGCATGACATGCTTTGGGTGAATAGATTGGGGATGAACTAACCGGCGAGGGGCCAGCGTTCTGTGCCACAAACTCCTCAAAGCTCATCGGCACTGGTTGTGCTGGAGGGCATTGTGCTGGAGGGAACTGAGGACACCTGCCGGCCGCCATATCCTGAAAAGCCTGGTGCATCTGGCTATCCCTCTGCACTTGGTGTTCATAAAGCCTCTGATGCCACGCCATGGTCTCCTGGCGTGTGTACTCCATGTAGGCCTACGATATGACATGATGGAACTCATAAAACTACTAAATGCGGAAAATGAAGTGAGCAATGAAGATAAGAGGGAAAATACTTACAGATTGTTGCTCCTGAAAGAGGGACTGTGTACTAGTCACTAGCTGGCTCGTGCGCTGGCTCAGGCTCGGGTCGATCCGACGAAGCTGTGTGTAGGAGATACTAGGAGTGATCACAGCATCGAGAACCGCCTCCCGACCGTGCTCCTTGGGCCCCATGCTCACCATCGCCCTATCGTCCAGAGGCGCCGCAATGGGGTCAGGTGTGTCAGGATGCAACTTCAGATACGCTTCGGAGTAGGCCTGCTTCCTCCCCGCGGTCTTCTTGCCATAGTACTGGGGCTCGCCAGGCTTGGAGTCCTTCCGCGTATGGGCGATCTCCCACGCCTGCATGTCTGAGAGCGGCCGCTTCAGTTTCTCCTCCTGCACCACCAAACAGAGGTTAGTCATACATAAGAAAGTGATGGTAAATAGAAGAAGAAGAATGTTTAATGGGGTTAGTCATACATTAACTGCCTTGTGGAGATAGTGTCCAAATTGGTGTTATGGAAGCATAAAGCATAAAGCATAATGTACCACAAGGTAATGAAAGCATAATAATATGAAAGCATAATGAAAAATCTTTTATACTTACCGCCAAGAACTCGGGCCTCTCCAAGGTAATGCCCATCCTCCGCGCTTCTTCCTTGGTCATCTTCACACCAAGATAGTCGTGGTAGTATCTGGAGATGGCCACATAGCGCACCTCGTATTGCATCTGGCGGGCCTTCTTCTTGCATTGGCGCAACACGATCTGGTCCGCTCTAGCCCTGTGCTCCGGAAGAACTCGATAGAATGTCTACAATCATGCATGAAACAAGAATGGAAGAAGCCATGAGTTAAATCATTCATGAAACTAGAATGGACTTGTGCTTCTGAAGAGAACTCACCCAGAAAGTAGTGATCACGGCCTTGGCATGGGTCTCATGGTCCGCGTGGCGGGCCGCTTCCCAGTGGTCCCAGCTCGTGGCCAAAACCCGACGGTCCGGCTGCCTGACTGGATTAGGACAGTACAACCCCGGCCAATATAACTTCAGCAAGACGGTGATGAGGCCGTTGGGAATACGGACCCCTTTAGAATATATCCAGTTGCTGCAAAAGAATGAACTATTAGCATGTGACAAGCAAAATAAATAACAACCGGAATAAGCATGTGACAAGCAAAATAATGGACCACTTACTCTTTTCCCGTGGGCTCAATGAGCCACTTCTGCTCCTCAGTAGCAGGAACCTGCTTTGGTAGCTTTGCGTTGCCACGCAGCCACCCCTTCTTGTCAACCCCCTTCCCGTCACCACCATCATCCCCGCCACCACCCTCCTCCTCGCCTGCCTCCCCAACCTCCTCCCCAACCTCCTCCTCCTCCTCCTCCTCGCCTGCCTCCTCCTCCACATCCTCCTCCTCCTCCACCACCACCTCCTCCTCCTCCTCCTCCTCCCTAGAGTGTACCTCACTAGAGGAGGGTACCTCACTAGAGGAGGGCCTCGAAGACAACACCCCTAAGTCGGTGAGGGTGCGCTCTTTCTGGCCGCGACCCCCTGTAGTGGCTCTCCCCCCAGCACCTCGTCCTCTAGAGGCTCTCCCCCCGCCCCCTCCTCCTCTAGGGGCACCTCTCCCTCGACCTCCCTGTGAGGAGTCATCGTCAAGTAGCCGAGGGGGAGGATTACGTGCTCGACCACTCCGACTAGGCAGGCCGACGACCTTGCGTAGGAAACCCACGCCGTCGGCCTTCCCCTTGCCCATGTTCCACGAACCTGCATTGAAAAGAGAAAAAGCAATTAGTAAATTAATGAAATGAAGGAAAAGGCATGATAATAAACACATTAATAAAAATGCATAAAAAGGCATATTCCTAAACTATAGAAAAAAATACTTGAAACGTACATCTGCTAGAACCCATATGAATCATCACTGTTGTAACCTCTTTCTCGGTCCGTCTCATCATCACTATCAATCATATCATCTTCGTTGTTCGAGGGAGGTGGAGGCTCTTCCTCGTCGTCAGCGTCTTCGTTTAACTTTTCTAGCATAAGTATGTCATTTTCATTGACAATGGTCTCACCATCATTTCGTGCATCGTCGACGTTTGGGTCCACATCATCATCACCCAATGGTCTAGCGTCATCGTTTCTAACCACATCATCATCATCATCATCATCATCAGGTTGCTCTTGATAGAACACTCCCTCGTATGTCATGGGGTTAATGTTGTAGTAATCGTCTTCATTCGGGTTTGGTAGCTTACCATGTGGCGACACCTTGAACACAACTTCCCAACCCTTTAGATACACTTTCTGGCATGGGTAAGGCAGATAATATACTTGTGTAGCTTGGGTAGCCGCAATGAAGAGATCGGCTCCGGCATAGACGGTTGATGGTTTAACTTCGACCAAACCAATGGAAGGCGTATGTTTTACCCCCTCCCGCGGATCGAACCATCGGCATTTGAACACAGGCAGACTTAGGGTCTCACGCCCCTGGCGGAATTTAACCTCGTATATATTTTGTACCCTTCCGTAGTAGTCTACTGAATTTTGACCAGGGGTGTACACTCCAGTATTTATAGTTTTGGGATCGGGGCAGCTGTTTTGGTGCTCCTCTGTATGGAAGCGATACCCATTCACATCATACTTTTTACATGTCATGACGGCAGGGTCAAAACCCATGGAAACCCATCTCAATTCATCATCCATAGATATGTTCGGACCTTTTCCCTACAAGTATAATGGAAATTGTTGCGTGCATTAGTTCGGTTAACTAATAAATGTTGAAGTAGGTATTTAATAGGGGAGTGTGGAAAATTACTTTCTCCATGAACCAAGCAACAAAATTTTTACGTCTAGGGTTTCCATGACGGAGAAGAGTAAGTGCCTCCGCCTCAGTAGGAGGATTCACTCCCGTCCATTCCTCTTGAACGAAATCACTAAAAAAAGATAAGCGGTATTAGGCCGGGACTAAGTGAACATGAAACATGATGATGTGGAAGACATAAAGGAATGGTGTAGTGGTATTACCTCATCCACACTTCCTCAACTTCCTTGATGTTGTGCAAGATATAGAACATGAGGTCCTCCCACTCTTGTCGTGGCATGTTATAAGATTTCGAGGCCCCAGCCCTCCCACCTTGCGCGTTGAATAGATCGAGCCTGGGTTGATACTTGGGCTCTTCTATATTGTATCGAGGCACCTTGTTATGCAGATGGGGAACGTGGTCTGGATAGTATGATGTCCTGAGGTCTGACACCTCCTCTAGGATAACTGCCTCAGCTATGGAAGCTTCAGTCTTAGCTTTGTTTCCACATTTCCGTCGGAGATGCTTGTTCTGCCTCTCAGGGTCGTACTGCCAGCGATTTTGCACAGGGCCCCCCAACAATACCTCGTTTGCGAGGTGCAGAATGAGATGTGTCATCGGAGTAAAGAAGCCTGGCGGAAAGATCTTCTCTAGCTTGACTATCAACTTCGGTGCCTTCTTATGCAATTTTTCAATCACCTCTTTACTTACTTCTTTAGCACAGAGCGTGCGGAAGAAATGGCTAAGCTCGACAAGCACTCGCCAGACATGCTCGGGGACATAGCCTCGAACCATCACCGGCATTATCCGCTCAATCCATACATGGTAGTCATGACTCTTCAGGCCGGTCACTTTGCCCGTTGAAAGATTGACTCCCTTACTTATATTCGATGCATAACCATGGGTGAACTTCAAAATTTGTTTCAGTCAGATAAGTACTTCTTTTTTTTCTGGCGGTTTAAGGACAAAGTCAGCATCTGGCTTGAACCAGTTTTTTCGACCGCCTGTGGGAGGCTTCATGTTCAGGCGTGGTCTATCACAAATTCTCTGTTGATCGGCTCTAGCTTTTACGTTATCCTTCGTCTTATCAGGAATGTTGAGGATCGTGTGGAAAAGGGACTCTGCCACATTCTTTTCGGTGTGCATCACATCAATATTGTAAGGAAGTTTGAGGTCCTTGAAATAGGGAAGCTGCGAGAAGGGGGTAATGTGCGTCCAGTTGTGCGTCTCACCATATCCCTCGAAGCCTTTGGCTTTGGCTTTGCCTTTGCCTTTGACTTCAGGCTTGAGAGCTTTTAGCTGAGCAAGAACATCTGCCCCCGAAAATGTTGTAATCTCGGTTACTTCATGAACAACCCGGCCTTTCGTGAAGTTCTTCTTGTCTTCCCTGTCTGGATGGTCTGAAGGGAGGAACTGTCGATGTAGGTCAAAGGCTTCATACTTGCCACCCTTACTTAGCCAAATCATTCGCAGAGCCTGCATGCACACTGGGCATGGCATCTTACCACTTGTACACCATCCACAGAATAGAGCATAGCCGGAAAGTCATGCATGCAATAGTGCAACCAAACTTTCATTAAGAAATTTCTCTGCAGATCCCGGTCGTATGTCAACCTCGGAAAGTACCAAGAATGGTGCAAAGCATCCACAAGCGGCTGCATAAACACACCCAATTGCTTCCCCGGGTAGTCAGGCCCCGGAATGATGAGCAACAAGAACATGGTCTTCCGTTGCATTAGGGCACCGGGAGGAAGATTGAGCGGAATTACAAACACAGGCCAGCAGCTGTATGGATTGGACGACATACCATATGGATTCAACCCATCGCCTGATATGGCTATTCTGACATTCCCAGCCTCGGCTGCTTCCTCGGGGTATTCTTCATCGAATGACTTCCATGCTTCCCCTCCTGATGGATGTATGATTTTTTTTGGATTGTACCTTATACCTTCCTTGTGCCACTTCATCATTTTGGCAGACTCCTTCATGATGAAAAGGCACTGCAGTCTTTTTATAAAATCAAGATACCGAAGAACCTTAACGGGGATGGTTAGCTGCTTTTTCTCACCATCCTCACCGACCACCTCAATGTACCGAGACGAACCGCACTTCCTACAATACTTTTCATCCGCATACTCGTGCCTAAACAAAAGGCAATTCTTCGGGCAAACATCTATTTTCTCATAATCCATAGAGAGTGCCTTCATGATTTTCTTTGTATCGTACATGCTTTTCGGTAGTTCATGACCCTCAGGGAGGCTGTTAGCCCATACTCCCAGGAATGCTTCAAAGCATTTCTAGCTACAGCCGTACTCAGCCTTGACTGCAATCAGTTGCGAGATGGCATCCAGCTGAGATGTTTTCGCACCTGCATAAAGAGGTTTCTTCGACGAGGCCAAGACCTCCAAGAAGGCCTTTGCGGTTGCCTCCGGCTCCTCCGATTCATTCTCTGAAGGTGTCGCATTTGCCGTTTCTGCAACAATGACATCATCTAGCCCCGTCGTCCTCATATCCATCGATGCGTTGTCGCATCACCTCCTCTCTACCACGGTCCTGCTCGGCTATGTTTATCGGCGGCATGTCAAAGTTTGGCATATATCCGTGCGTGCGAAGGTGCTCACTCATGTCCTTCTGATTTCTACGGTGACGTCTGGCACATCTTGCACAAGGGCATGGTGGGATAATTCTCATTGGACGACGGAATATCTCCTTCAAATACACATCGGTTTTCGCGATCCACTCTGATGTTACTCGATTCCGACGGATAAAACCACTGTACATCCACTGATTATCTGCCATCCTCTGCTTTTTTGCAACCCACACAACATAATTAAGGATTCACTTAAATTAATGGTATCAAATTTTCAGTTTCTACTGCGTTTAATCCACCTACATCTCTAATACGTAAAGATGGGTCCTAATCCCACCCGAGGATGTGTAGATTGAGTACGTTCTCCATTCTACCCCGTTCCGAGACAAAATTTCGGCAGCACCTCCCCGCTGTTCTCCAGATACACATCTCGGCAAATAGCTGAGAGAATGTGCTCCGGAGAACAATGGGGAGGCACCGCCGAAATCCTGTCTCGGAACAGGGTAGAACATGGAGAACATACCCAATCTACACATCCTCGGGCTATCCATGGAAAACGCTGGACAATCCGAAAGAGCTGCGGTGATAAATATGCAATTGAATGCATATTTATCCATGCAACCCTTTCGGACGGGAGACGCCTAGGTTACGTCAGTTGACTTGAGAATGAAATCTAGTCACATGATTCGTAGCTCACCCTCGGCTGTAGAGGAAGTAGTCGAACACCGGAGGGACAACCGGGGACCAACAGCTCCTACGACGATCACTCCACCGAGATGGAACACCACAGAACCTGCACCGTGACAATAATTAAGTACATCACAATATATTCATCATCATCATCTAACAATCATCGAATCATAAAAATCGGCATCCTATATCATCTCTTCCGCAAAAAAATCATTATCTATCATCAACATCATCATCTATCATCATTAACATCATCATCTATCATGTAACAATCATCATACATTTGCATCTATCATCAAAAAATCCATCATCTAACCTCATGCCCCTTGTTAAAAAAATTGCTTTTCTTGCATTTCTCACATTTGTAACTATCATCAAATCATCTATCAACTAACTATGCATCCATCCATCTAGTTACATAACTATGAGCAACAAAAAAATTATCAAAAAAAATCTACAGAGAGGGAGGGAGGGAGCTCACCGTGGGGGAGGGCCGGCTCGGGGGGAGGGGCAGGCACGGACGACGGGCAGAGCAGGCGGCGGAGGGGCAGGCACGGACGAAGTGGCCGCCGGGGCGGGGT
>NC_041390.1:42508099-42517784 GCF_002162155.2 Triticum dicoccoides | reverse complement strand
GACGGTGGAGGCGCGGGAGATGGCGGGTTCGGGGCGGGGCGGGGCGGCCCGGGGTTGGTGCGGCGCGGGGCGGCGGGCTCGGGGCCGGCGGTGGTGTGCTCAGGGCGGGCAACGGAGGTGGTGGGTGGCGGTGCGGGTGTGGGTCAGGGAGGAAGGGGGAGATGGATGACGAATGGGTGGTGGGGGCGAACCGCAAGGGGATAAGGTCGGCCCTATGCCGACGGCCTGGCCGTCGGCATAGGCCCGCCCCTTTGCCACGTCATCGATCCGTGGACATGTGCGCTGCTATGCCGACGGCTAAGCCGTCGGCATATATGCTTTGCATTTTTTTTATTTTTTTGTTACGGCATTTTTTTTATTTTTTTACGGCATGTGCTGCACCCCCCAACACCATTTCGGCCCAAACCACCCAAAGATACCCTCCGTGTCGGCCCGACGTGGCCGTTTCCCCCCTTCGGGACACGGCGGCAGCCACGCCCGTGAGGTCTACACGGCAGGACGGGGGCCGTGGGGGAGTAGTAATGCCACCGGAGCGTCGCACCGGGCCCTCATACATGCGGGGTGGTGTGGTGGCATGTCCGAAGAGGCGGCACGCGTCTCCGGGGTGTGCCCCCCCCCCTCACGGACGGCGCCGCCGCCGGCACCTGGAGGGGGGAAACGGACGCGTCGGGTCTACACGGAGGGGATCTTGCTGTGGGTATGGCCCGGATGTTGCTCCAGAGTGTTCCTATGGGCTGACCTAACACAACCGGGTGGGGAGGTCCACTGGTCAAAGCCCGTCCGTGCAAATTCAAAGGGCTAGATCGCGTGGTCAAACGCTACAGGGTTAGGCGGGACGGGGGCACTTGGGAGGTAGCAATGCCACCGGAGCGTCGCACCGGGCCCTCATACATGCGGGGTGGTGTGGTGGCATGTCCGAAGAGGCGGGACGCGTCTCCGGTTGGCAGAGGGAGTAGGAAGGAGAGCATGACCACAATGAGCTATGTGCAAACCTGATCCGTCGGCAATGTGGATGCGGTCCCTTCCAGGGTACTTCTCCCTCACGGTGAGCAACTAGGTAGAAGAAGCTCACCGCGGTGCTGGAGGTTGCTGCGCTGTAGACGAACGTACAAGGGAATGCTCGTCCGGTGGTCTTACTTATGGAGAAGAGAAAGCGTCCTGGGACTGGAAGGGCACACACGGGCCAAAAGTTATGAAGGCAGCTGTCATTTAAGCCTGGGTTGCATTTTTAGACTTCTCATATTCCCAAGCACACTAGTTTGACCGTCGCAACACCTATTCTCTTCATATAACTCCTGCCAAAAAAAGTGGAGAGTATAACTCCCAACAGTGGCTTACCCTATTAGCTGCAATGGGCTCGATGTGAGTGATACTTTATCTGTGCAGCTGGTCTCCCTTCCGTGCAAGTACCTTGGGTTTACCCGAGAGTGGTATTGCAGAGGCCGAGCGTCAGGCAGCTCGGTATCCTCCTCGTGGGAATATGCATCGTGATTCACTCCTGTCAGGCTTTTTCACCTTATACGTACCCATATACAGCTATGAGAATAGTGTAAATATATGGTGTTTGCCCATTGTCAGGACCGATCGCCCAGATATAAATAATGGGTTGCTGCTGTCCGGCTGGTCCATGGTGTTCTCGGGGCAGCGCCGTCCGTGAGGAGGGGCACACCCCGGACATGCGTGCCGGGCGTTTGCAACCGCCACAACACTTCCAGACTTGTGAGAGGCCGCCTACGCAAGATTTGGCGGCATGCTAGCCCCCGGAGGCCGCCGGCCACAGCCGTAGACGCGCGAAGGGCAATCCGCGTAGAGGGAATTTTTCGGATACTTCTCCATCACCAAAAATTATGAAAAAATACCATCGTTCCTATAGCACATGTGCCCGCATCGTGCAAAAAAACTCATGATTTTATCGCGCTCCGAGTATTTAGTAATATTGACGCCGCATCGTTACCGCAGAACGTCTACTACCGTGTCATCGCCGTCCGTGAGGGGGGGCCACGCCCCGGAGACGCGTCCCGCCTCTTCGGACATGCCACCACACCACCCCGCATGTATGAGGGCCCGGTGCGACGCTCCGGTGGCATTGCTACCCCCAGTGCCCCTGTCCCGCCTAACCCTGTAGCGTTTGACCACGGGATCTAGCCCTTTGACTTTGCACGGACGGGCTTTGACCAGTGGACCTCCCCACCCGGTTGTATTAGGTCAGCCCATAGGAACACTTTGGAGCAACATCCAGGCCAGACCCACAGCAAGATCCCCTCCGTGTAGACCCCACGCGTCCGTTTTCCCCCTCCAGGTGCCGGCGGCGGCGCCGTCCGTGAGGGGGGCACACTTCGGACACGCGTGCCGGGCGTTTGCAACCACCACAACACTTCCAGACTTGTGAGAGGCCGCCTACGCAAGATTTGGCGGCATGCTAGCCCCTGGAGGCCGCCGGCCACAGCCGTAGATGCGCGAAGGGCAATCCGCATAGAGGGAATTTTTCGGATACTTCTCCATCACCAAAAATTATGAAAAAATACCATCATTCCTATAGCACATGTGCCCGCGTCGTGCAAAAAAACTCATGATTTTATCGCGCTCCGAGTATTTAGTAATATTGACGCTGCATCGTTACCGCAGAACGTCTACTACCGTGTCATCGCCGTCCGTGAGGGGGGGCCACGCCCCGGAGACGTGTCCCGCCTCTTCGGACGTGCCACCACACCACCCCGCATGTATGAGGGCCCGGTGCGATGCTCCGGTGGCATTGCTACCCCCCCAATGCCCCTGTCCCGCCTAACCCTGTAGCGTTTGACCACGGGATCTAGCCCTTTGACTTTGCACGGACGGGCTTTGACCAGTGGACCTCCCCACCCGGTTGTGTTAGGTCAGCACATAGGAACACTTTGGAGCAACATCCGGGCCAGACCCACAGCAAGATCCCCTCCGTGTAGACCCCACGCGTCCATTTCCCCCCTCCAGGTGTCGGCGGCGGCGCCGTCTGTGAGGGGGGGCAAACCCCAGACATGCGTGCTGGGCATTTGCAACCGCCACAACACTTCCAGACTTGTGAGAGGCCGCCTACGCAAGATTTGGCGGCATGCTAGCCCCCGGAGGCCGCCGGCCACAGCCGTAGACGCGCGAAGGGCAATCCGCGTAGAGAGAATTTTTCGGATACTTCTCCATCACCAAAAATTATGAAAAAATACCATAGTTCCTATAGCACATGTGCCTGCGTCGTGCAAAAAAACTCATGATTTTATCGCGCTCCGAGTATTTAGTAATATTGACGCCGCATCGTTACCGCAGAACGTCTACTACCGTGTCATCGCCGTCCATGAGGGGGGGGGCACGCCCCGGAGACGCGTCCCGCCTCTTCGGACGTGCCACCACACCACCCCGCATGTATGAGGGCCTGGTGCGACGCTCCGGTGGCATTGCTACCCCCAGTGCCCCTGTCCCGCCTAACCCTGTAGCGTTTGACCACGGGATCTAGCCCTTTGACTTTGCACGGACGGGCTTTGACCAGTGGACCTCCCCACCCGGTTGTGTTAGGTCAGCCCATAGGAACACTTTGGAGCAACATCCGGGCCAGACCCACAGCAATATCCCCTCCGTGTAGACCCCACGCGTCCGTTTCCCCCCTCCAGGTGCCGGCGGCGGCGCCGTCCGTGAGGGGGGGCACACCCCGGACACGCGTGCCGGGCGTTTGCAACCGCCACAACACTTCCAGACTTGTGAGAGGCCGCCTACGCAAGATTTGGTGGCATGCTAGCCCCCGGAGGCCGCCGGCCACAGCCGTAGACGCGTGAAGGGCAATCCGCGTAGAGGGATTTTTTCGGATACTTCTCCATCACCAAAAATTATGAAAAAATACCATCGTTCCTATAGCATATGTGCCCGCGTCGTGCAAAAAAACTCATGATTTTATCGCGCTCTGAGTATTTAATAATATTGACGCCGCATCGTTACCGCAGAACGTCTACTACCGTGTCATCGCCGTCCGTGAGGGGGGGCCACGCCCCGGAGACGCGTCCCGCCTCTTCGGACATGCCACACCACCACCCCGCATGTATGAGGGCCCGGTGCGACGCTCCGGTGGCATTGCTACCCCCTCCCCCCAGTGCCCCTGTCCCGCCTAACCCTGTAGCGTTTGACCACGGGATCTAGCCCTTTGACTTTGCACAGACGGGCTTTGACCAGTGGACCTCCCTACCCGGTTGTGTTAGGTCAGCCCATAGGAACACTTTGGAGCAACATCCGGGCCAGACCCACAGCAAGATCCCGAACCCCCCACCAACCAGAATTCCTTCCGTGTCGCCCGTTTCCCCCCTCCGTGACACGGCGATAGCGACGTTCGTAACGGGGGGCAATCGATATACCATCGGGTTTGTTTTTTAGATGAGGCATAATTATCTTATGCAAAAGCAAAAACTAAAATAAAGTAAAAATAACAAAACAAAGTAAAAATAAAAAAATAAAGTAATGCCCACGTATGCCGACGGCAAGGCCGTCAACATATATGTGCACACACGGAGGTTGTCCCATGGATCGGTGACGTGGCGCGGCACAACGATCGATGACGTGGCGAAGGGGCCTATGCCGACGGCTGTGCCGTAGGCATACCTTTGCCATAGATAAATTTAAAAATTAAGTAAAGTAAACATATGCCGACGGCAAGGCCGTCGGCATACCTGCGCACACACGGATCGATTACGTGGTGTGGCACACGGATCGTTGACGTGGCAGAGGGGCCTATGCCGACGGCTATGCCGTAGGCATACCTCTGCCACAGATATGCCGACGGCCGCCGTTACCACCCGTCGGCGTAGGTTCAACACCGTCAAATGGTCAGCGCTGACCGGGCAGGTGGGCCCGTGCTATGCCGATGGCCTGACCTATGCCGACGGGCCCCGTAGGCGTATCTCGGGCGGTCCCGACGGCCTCGTCTATGCCGATGGCCCCGTCGGCATAGATGGATGTATACCGACGGCTTTTCTACGCCTACGGCCTATCCTTGGCCGTCGGCATATGTCCGGCGATGCCGACGGGGGCCGTCGGCATATATTTGGCCGTCGGCAACCCCAGTTTTTCTGGTAGTGATGTAGATGTATAGTATGGTCTTTTTCCCTGTAGTGTGAGATGTACATATAATGTTCTGTTTGAGGTATTATCTAAGAAAAGATATATGTTACTCCCTCCGTAAAGAAATATAAGAGTGTCTACATCACTAAAATAGTGATCCAAACGCTTTTATATTTCTTTACAGAGGGAGTACCTTGCTTGATTATAAGCCCAATGGGTGTATTTTTTATTAAGAATTTACAAGGTTTTACCTTTATTCTGTGGGTCATGGTTGATATTGTTTCGGGGTTGTGGGTGTAAACTGTGTCTGTGCCTTTCCTTTTACCGTACTATGTTATAGAAAGAATCAAGATACTTCACCAATGGTAGCCCAATGGGGTAGTTCCTAAGTATGTTCGGTTTCTCAAAAAAAAAGTTCCTAGGTATGTTCTAAATCTGAAAAATGCATTGGTTGATCGGTGTACTGTTTTTTCCGCTTCTTGATCAGTTTTTTGGAGGCCATGGGCATGGCTTCTTTTTATATTTGCATGGACTTTTTTCCTCTTCGCTGTTTTCTCTCTTTAGTGTTTCTTTGATGTTCCTTTCTCGCACTGTTTGATGTTCTGCCTTGGGTGACCTCTGCCTTGGTTTTACTTTATTCATTTTGCCCCATGTTTACTTTCTAATGTGTTTTTTGGTTTTCTTTCTTGATCTACTATTTCCTTTGGTGATCCTTCTTCATATAAACAACTCCACAACTCGATTGATTATAAGCTTCTTTTGTTGCAGCAGTTTATTTATTTTTAAATCGTCAAGATTTCTCCAGTTAGTATTTCTGTTTCGGTGTGCTGCGTGCTTCTTACCGACGGACCTCCCATTGCTTATGTCCTACCAGTAGAGCCATGCCTCCCCATTGTCCTGTCCGTCAAAAGCTCGGTACAACCAGTAGCGAGGCACCTCCATGTGGTGCTGTTCGTCGAAAGCTTTCTTTCTCTTTGTCACAAATGTCTTCTCATTATATCTGTCCAATTGATGATCTACTAGATTTGCAGAACATTTAATGGCAGTTGTTCTTCTCTACATTAGTTTCTGATGCTAGCATGCTAAGGTTGAGTGCTTTGGGCTCGAAATATATTTGACCTCTGCTGCTCGTGCTCTCTAGGAGTGGTTTTAAAAGATCTGTTCAGTTTGTTGGTTTAATAGACCATTCCTGATCCTTGCTTTATTAGGTACGATAGTTTCTTTGTTTGCTAGCAGTAATGAATATAAATATATAAATCTCGAGTGTGAGATGCAGACATGCTAAAACTGTTGGCTTTGATAATTTCTGCAGAAATAGTGCTGCTGTTGTATGAGTTCCAAACGGTTTGGGATAAACAATGTATAAGTTTACAAAAAGAGTGTATTTGGATGGCTATGAAGCACATTTGAGAAGTAAGATCTCTTTTTTACTTCATGAGTTGCATGTTGCAGCTTATTTTCATGTACGGTCTTGCTATTTAATTATTCTCCTTCTGCCTCCACCCTGTAATATTCTCCCAATGGCCGATACATGAACTCACAGGAAAACATTAGATTCTATGCCAAGCTGTTGGTACCATATATATACTGGAAGTGGAGTGGTAATAGTTGAACGTTTTGCTTCCCTTTGTAGGAACACGGACATCGCTAGCAGGAGAAAGTATGTGAGGTTGGTAGAGTCAGTCAAGAAATTTGGCAGTACAGTGCACACATTTCTTACTGCACGCTCTTTATTCATAGATGCTCATTTCACTCTATGATCAATGAGAATTTTGAACTGCAATAAACGGTCACACTGTTCTGGACATGAGGTCTAACAAAAACTATAGTTCAATGTAGTGTTTTTCTTGCTTCTTGATCGGTGTGGCAGAGGCCATGGACTGCTTTGATGCTTGCAAAATTGTTTTTCCATCTCTACTATTTTCCGCCTTTGGCACTGCTTAAATGGATTTCCTCGTGTTGGTCATTGTTCTCACTTGGGTGGCCTCTGTCCTTTTTTCTCGTGAATACACAAGCTGTGTATCATTTCATTGATAGGTAGGAGAACAAGAGTTACAAGGTGGTAGATACATAGCTCGTACACCGGAGGGCGAGGATGGATCTACAATGAGCAGAAGAAGCCGGGGTGCTCAGCTCAAACACAAACAGGTGCACGCCTATGGTGGCTCAAATTGGGTGATCACCACAAATCCCCTAGCCCCGGCCAAGGCCCAAGAACGTGCCTCATCGAGAATGCTCTGGATCACCAGATCCATGGAGGGGCGAGCAGTATCAAATACCATGGAGTTGCGGTGCTTCGAAATGTTCCATATAATGAGTATGCCAAGGGAGGCGAAGCTTTTCTGTAGTGATGGTGGAGAGCCGATCATCGCGGAGCTCCACCAGACGACTACATATTGAAGGAATTTCTGCTCTGGGCAATGTGAGTCACCAATCGCAACTACTATGAAGAGTTGCCTGGACAAGAAAGTTGTTGTCAATACTGATGAAACGCGCGGCAATGGGTCTATCTAATATTCTTCAATTCATAGCGTCTATATGATATATCTCTGGCTATCTACTTCCTTGCTAATAACATTGTAAATAATCATTTGTAAACTTCTTAGAACACTATGTATCATCAGTAAGCAACTATCTACCAGCAGTAACTACTCATTTCCATATGTTTAATCTGTGTCTAAATATTTTAATGTTCACTCTGTCAAATACTTGGTTTGCTTCCGGCCTTTGCGCCATGGGCACAACGGGTATCTAATATATATATATATATATATATATATATATATATATATATATATATATATATATATATATATATATATATGCCTTTTTTTGCGTTCAAAACTTGAGAGCTTTATTCAACTGAAGAAAACCTGCCATCATCAGCCATTAGGCTAGTGAGCAGGAACGAAGGTCTAGTGTCAATCCAACTCTCGGTTACCATCAGTGAGCATGCATGCTTAGCACAAAGATGGGCCGGTACGTTGGCTGACCTGCTTACATGTTGAATACGAAAAGAAGTAAAATTTGCCGCTAGCTCTCCAATTTCTACAAGTAAAGGTGCCACAGCAGAGCGATTACTGTGGCGAGATGTCCAGAGGTTCACTACCTCCAGGCAGTCTGTCTCCATGATCACGTGTGAAAAACCGCGCAAACTTGCAAAAATAACACCATCTCTCAGCGCTAGTGCTTCACCAATGAACGGATTTGTAACTCCATGATGAGGTTTACTCCAAGAACCCAGCAAGCGTTCGTCAGAACGAGCAACTCCCCCTGCACCACACCTTGCCGAGACCAAACTCATTGCTGCATCTGTATTAATCTTAATCACACCTGGATCCGGAGGAATCCAACCGTATCCTGGTAGTATAGCAGCCGCAGCTTGGGGTATATCCAACACGGCCAGATCACCCTTGATCCGCCTAATAGTCGTTACTGGGTCCAGCTTCTCTCCATCATGTGTAATTCTGTTTCTTGAATGCCAGATCGCCCACATAACAGAAATCATCTGAGACCTTTGCATATCCGTGAACTGTGAGTCAGACAAGATGTCTCGCGCCCACGTATCGGGATGAAGCCGAGGCCGGCGTACACCCAGCCAATCATAGGCTTCTTCCCAGAACATTTTTGCATGGGGGCAATGCACTAGAGCGTGCATCAAATCCTCATCCATTGCCAAACACACTTTGCATCTTCCAATTTCTTGTATATGTCTACGCTTCAGAGTGCATTCATCTGGTAATATTTCCCGCACCACTCGCCACCAGAATACACGCACTTTTGGCAAAACCTTGAGCTTCCATAATTGCTTCCACATCTGTCCATCAGTCTGTGAGGTACTTGTAGCCGTCCCTTCCTCTAGAGCTACACGCTCTTTGCGAGTCACGAGAGCACGGTACGCAGATTTGACAGAGTAGTTGCCATTTCTTTCATGGGCCCAAGCAAGGAAATCATCGCCTCCTCCGTGACGCAGCGGTATATTAAGTATAGCTTCTGCTTCCGGGGGGATGAACACGTCTCGAATCAAGTCTATCTTCCAAGACCAATTCTCTTCATCTATAAGATCACTCACCCATGCTAGAGTAGTCCCACCAGTTATGACAGTTGGCTAGCATAAGCAAACTACTCCTAGTCGGATCCTACTGGGGAGTACAACTCCGATACGTACACAGACGTGTACTCGGAGGTCTTGTTTAATCCCAATACATCCTGACCAACCAACAAAATCAACCGTCAGCAGAGCTCCGACCAAAAATTAACGGCGATCGACATGGCCGGCAGTCAATTGCATGTGCCTCTTTAATCGGAGGAGGAGTCGAGAGGGATGGAGGAAGGGATGTCGCCGAGCGCGGCCACCTGCGCCTCGAACTCCGGGCTGGAGCAGAACCCCGTCATCTCCAAGAACCTGCCATGGATCATCACCATCAAGCTCTAGGCTCTAGCTGCAAGAATTGTATGAACATTGAACAGTCGAACACACACACACACGCACACACGTCCATACCTCTGGTCAGGAGAGAGGCGCCAGTAGATGCAGTAGTCCCAGCCGTGGGCGCCGCCGACGAGCGGCCTGAGCGCAGCCTCCCCCTCCATGGCCATGAACAGCCACACCGCC
>NC_041390.1:42502231-42507752 GCF_002162155.2 Triticum dicoccoides | reverse complement strand
CGTAGCTCAGCTCAGCTCACCACCAGTGCGCAGTGGTCAGCAGCTTGTCCTAGGACTGAGCAAGTGAGTGAGAGTGACACATCGATCGAAGCAGGTTGCAATCAATTCAATCCATGCATACGCAAGGCTTTCTCTGCTGCCAGGAATCAGCATAGGATTTGTTGATGTCACCGGCTGCAAGAAACTTCAGACTACACACGATTGCAAGCAGCAAAGGCAGTACAGTACATTATATAGTACTAGTACTAGTACCACTACCATCATGACCATCAGTCCATCAGCAAGCAGAGTCAAGTGTGAGCTAACAGAATTACATAAACCTAGACTGCTTGGTGTCAATGTCATGGTTGTTCTTGGATGGGCTCAGAAGAAAGCTATCTTTCACTAAAGGCTGCTCAGCGATCGGCCGGCAAATGGACCGATCCGGAAAAACGGTGTGTATCAGTTGAAAGCAACCGCTAACTGAAGAACCATCACAACTGAAGGCTGCTGGCTGCAGCAAGGGTGTTGCATTGCATCATCAGCAAAACATAGGGCCATACACCTCTATGCCATTTTGGGGATGCACTTCAGAAATGCAAGTGCCCAATTACTGGTGAAAATCTGGCGATTAGAATGGCTGTACTCTCTCTTTTATCCGATCGCCGCACCGGTATCATCGCCGAGTAGGTGGGATGCAACAAAGGTGTGAAGGATTTCAAAATCCACACCCCCGGTTAATTTAATTTGCTTTACTTAATTAACTCCACTAGTAATGCTGGCCACATACTTGAGTACTTGACTCAAACTTACACAATGCAAATGGTGCTGTTCGATCAAGAATGTTGCATGCGTTTCATGAGCTAAGGCCAGCTTTGCACTGAAAGGTATGGTGTCATGGAATCATGGGGATGCAGTGTGCACACTGCCACTTCCTCATGATCCAGCCAGGAAATGACGCTAATGGCATGGGCATTCAACCAAGAGGCAGGTTAGAGGAATGTGATTTCAGAGGGGTATGCGTGTCATTTCGCCCAGGGATAAGAGCAGGACGGGGTGACATCGGAGGTTGTTTGCATCGGCAAGAGCTGCTTCACTGGCGAAGATATCTGCTGACGAAATTAATGTGTTACTGTACCGTCCACGCATCACTCAGTTCATCATGATCATTCATCACCTAGAAGGACAGACAGTCAGACACAACGGAAAGGCGGAAAAGAAAATGAGCAATGGACGGATGGGTTTCTAGGAGCAGAATTTGGCTGCATATTCAGGCACCAAATGTACCGCCAGCGATACGATCAGGGGCCATTATCTTTTCTTTGCTTGCTTTCTTCTAATTTCTTCGCTATCCGGAAACCGACGTGTTCTTAGAGGCAGTGACAGAAAGCTCCGGCGCAACACGAATGAAATGACGCCGACCTTTCTTTTGTCGACAAAAGAGTCTTGCTTTGGCACACTCCTCCTTAGGAAGAAACTCACTTCTGATTCGAAAATTCGAATCTGAGCCCGAGCTCATCTGCACCTGCGCTCACAAAAAAAATCAAAATAAATACTAGAAAAATTCAAAAAATTCCAAAAAAAATTAGGGTGCTAGAAAATTTGATGCGTGAGGTACGCTCCAATTTTCAAAACATTTGGAATTCTGTGCAGCTCTCAGCAAAAAAGACAAATCGGAGGTCTGTAAAAATGTGTACTGTTCATATACTGTTCTGGTCTGATTTGTCTTTTTTGCTGAGAGCTGCACAGAAGTCCAAATGTTTTGAAAATTGGAGCGTACCTCACGCATCAAATTTTCTACCACCCTAATTTTTTTTGGAATTTTTTGAATTTTTCTAAATTTTTTATGAATTTTTTTTTGACCGGGTGCAGATGCACCCGGGCACCGAAACGCCGCTCTTCTGATTCTTGAATCTTGTTTTCCAGCTTGTCTGTTCTAGCGTAAGAGTGGCCGAATCTTGGGATCACGCACTAATATATCCTGTCAGTTGAGAGTTTGTTCGATGATCTTATAATAATGTTTTTATAATAATGTTTCTTACATTCAGTCATTGTTCATTTGTCCTCAGTTTGTAAGCTTGCATCATTCTTTGTTTGTCCTCATCAATGTTTAGTCCTAGCTAGCTAGTCTCTTCAATTTGTCTATGAACATAGTTACTCTCTTTTAGGCTCTAATGTGTCGCATAATCCTATTTATGAAGTATTATGGAAATGGACCCCTATTTATTCAATCAACCATTTATGTGAGTGTTTAGTTCTTATATGCATTATTGTATCTCCATTTCCATGAGTTATCTTCAGTTCTTTGAACATTTCCATTTTATCATTATCACTTTAACAATTACGAGTCTTCCACTTTCTTATGGGACGTGGAATATCTGCTCCCGAACTCAAATGCTCCCTGGTGAATCGTAAAATCGAAAAAATAGTAAAACAATTCAAAAAAATCTGAATTTTTTTATGGTAAACTTTGTTTTGTACGCTTGCAAAATTTCAGCATGAAGTTGACATTCGTGGAAGTTATGGCAAAAAATAAAATTGGTGCTAAAAAACAAAATTAGTCAAAGTTTCCACAAATTTTTTTCAGATTTTTAAATTTTTAACTATTATTTTATTGACTGTTCATCAGAGTGCATTTGAGCTCGGGATCAGAATAGGACTTTCGAGCAGCACTCCCTATTCATCTTGGCATGGGGCGAGCCGTGATCAGGGTAAATGGATGGAGTGGGCGTTATGGCGTCGAATCTTACACAATCGAAGCTGAAAATGCAGGGATACAACTTTCGACACACAAATATAAAACCTGTAACGGACGTGATTTATCCAAATCTTGTGTACATTATGGGGAATAACAAAAAATGTCTCTTTTGATCTGTCAATGTTGCATAAATCAGCTTTCAATTATTTATGTGCATTCTTCTACGTTTCTATTCAGGCCATCAATATTGTTATTATTATTTTTCTATAGTTGCGGTACCTGCAGGCGAGCACCCGGAGAGGTGACCATATGTGGTGGTTCCTCGATAAAATCAATAGCAGTCCAAGGCGCCACTAATCACGCTGGCTCACGCTAACTGGCAAGTTGCTTCCGGTGGATGTAACAGATCAAGAAAGAGCTGCTCGTTGCTGCTGAGCTCAAGATGGAGCTTCGGCCTTGAAAATAGATGAGTTTCTCATTTCTTCGTGGTTTTTCTTTGTTTGTTTTCATTCAATACTCTTTCAACTCTATTTGTTCTCTATTTTTTATTTCCTCGCTCTTTTTCTTGAGTCTCTCCCCATTTATTCAGCCTCTGTCATGTGTCATTCTCGGTATTTGAAGCTTGTGTCTATAATTTGTTATTGAATGTTGTGTTTGTATCTCTATCTTCAAGGATGCATGTCTAGAAGTTCGTACGGTGGCGGCGCATCGAGTACCTTGCCAGTTATAGGGGGATGGTCTTGTTGGAGAAAACCATCAAGAATCTACAACCAATCATGCATCTCTGTGTATTGTACATTTCTCATTCGCTAAATAAGTAAATATGTTCTTTAGTGCACCGCATGCGTCAACTGCATGACTGCATTGTGAATTTTTTTTGTCGCCGACGATGTGTTGGTTGTGCGACGTGCATCATTTCTTGAAGTTCTTCATTCATTGCATATATCACCTTCATACAATTGTTCGCTTTGTTGATGCTAGCTTTGTAAGTTATACAAAATATCAATTTAAACACGTTGTTGCCTTTTTACCTATAGAATTTCGAAGTTAGCCAGTAGTCTTTTTTCTCCTTTTTATTCATTTGAGAAACTAAGATTTCCCCATGTTTCGTCAGTGTTTTCGCAATGCCGATCAGTGGAGGCCTCACCAACGCATAATATGCATGGTGCACACGATGGCTGCATTTGTTTAAAAGGCTCGAGGAAAGAAAGTTGCGCTGAGAACTTATCTCGAGATGCCATTGATGTGTTAATTACCTTACAATTTTTTGTTCAGCAGTCCGTGCAACTGCTTCTTAATCCATTATGACCTTCTCCAGTTGATGTTTGTATCTCGGATAACCTATGGTTGATGGTGATCATGGATGTATGTCTACATAGTTCATGGATGCTCATGAAGATCTGTTCTTTTTTTTTTGCAAATTGTTGGAATATTGCAGTCTATGTCTATCCGGTGAGTTTTTTCTTGTAGTTCTCAATCATGACAAGATATCTGGTCACCCATGTGTGTGAACTAGCCTTAGCACATACAGATTTCCTATTCAGCCTGTGATTTTTGAAACATTTAGTATGCATTCAGTCTAAGAGGTTGCTGAGCAAAGTAAGGTTGAAACGGACAAACAGAAGGTGAATAGTTTTTTTTTGAGCCCTACTCGAGTTGCCTTGCAGGCTCATCCAAAATTCACAACGCCCAGGAGAAATAGTGGACGTATTTGAGCCAACAGGTATCGAAAAAAGGCTGAAGGGGTAAGGAGGAAGACCATCCCCTAAAAAGGCTGATGTATTTATTTCAGGATTTTCGCCGATGCACATTCAATGGGAGGAGACGTTCCCGTCGATGACAAGGTGTCCACGGTGATTTCGTAAATTTCATGGGTACGGTGTACATGTGTGCGTTTATAAAGATAAATGTATGCGCGTGTATATGAGCGCTTGTGTCTATACTGATATTAAAAAAGAACCCTATTGGTCCAAAATTTGACCGATGCCAAAATCGAAATCAGTCGTCTGTTAATTGGACAGTCTTTTTTTTTTTTGCTAGACACAGCGCTGGCATATAAAAAAGACATGTGTACTGGGCTTTATGGGCTGCAATGGTGAAGAGGCCTTCATCGTTTCCGGCTAGGCGAGGCTGCATCATCGTTTCACTTTGACCTCACTCGCCCGACCGCAACGCCCCAGCGGGTGGGGAGAAAGAAGCGGCGCCGGCGACCCGAGCCCGTCCCCGGCGGCGGTCACCGACGCTTCTTATTCCTTCCTCGCGATTCGATTCAGGCGAGTCTTTCTGCTTCCTGCCCTCTCCCTCTCCCGGTTCCGTTTCTCGTTCTCCTCTTCTCGCGGGATCAAACCCTAGCTATCCAGGTTTAGGTTTTCCTCCCAAACTAACTCGCGCCTACATTTACTTGTCGCGGCAGCTCAGCTGAGAGGGGAGATTGGATGATGGATACGGCTGTGGAGGTTTCCCGACGGTAAGACCCGTCCAGTTCCTCCGCCTCCCTCGATTCCCACCTCGCATTTCAGTTCACGCAGTTTGATTGTAATATATGTCCTGCAACGGCATTGGCTGAAGAAATCAGGTTTATTGCATTGACGCCGGCTTTGCATTTGCTTGGGGCTGCAGATTTTCCAGGGTCCATCCCAAGAAGAAACCACGCGGGGATGCCGATGGCGAGACACGCCGGCGTTCCCCGACCGTGGACCCTGTCTCCAAGGTGCTTGGGGACGACAACCTCCTCGGGGAGATCCTCCTGCGCGTCGGCTTCCCCACCACACTCGTCTGCGCCGCCCTCGTGTGCAGGTGCTGGTACCAGCTCGCCTCGGACCGGGGTTTCCTCCGCCGGTTTCG
>NC_041390.1:42451522-42501882 GCF_002162155.2 Triticum dicoccoides | reverse complement strand
TCGATAGCGGGTTGGTCTGGCCGGAGTCGATGGCCGTCCCGCGCTTCGTCCCGATGCTGCCCCAGCCCCCAGAGCTTGCCGCTGTTGTCCGCCGCATGGCGAGCCACAACTTCGGTACCTGCGAGGTGCCATGGATCATGGACTCCCGAAACGGCAGCATCTTCACCAGACATCGTGAAAGAAGAGAACTAGCATGTGGAGTGTACCGCCTGCTTTGCCCTGAGAGAGGCATTGACGACGTCCCACCACTCCCAAGCACCCAGGATCGCAGTTGCCAAAATTTTGGTGCTATTCTCTCCAAAGAAGAAGGCAATGGCTTGTCCTACTTTTATGTGTTGACGGAGGGTACCGATGAAACAGAAAAATTCACTATGCGTGTGTATATGTTGCAAGGTAGTGTTTGGTGCTTGCATACCTTGGCCACATACCGGCTCCATCTTCCGCTACCGAGAGCAATAGTTGTGCTCGTCGACAATAAAATTTATATGGTGGCCTCCCCCGCCGGTGACATTATTGTCTTGGATTTGACGGCCTCAAGTTTGTCTAGAATCCAGCTCCCACCTGGAGTGAAGTATCACAGTTTCAACACCGTCTTGTCACGGGCAGACGATCCTTCTGGTATATATCTCATCCATGTCAATGGCTTTAAACTTCACATCTGGCTCCATACGGGGGACAACTGGTTGCTGGTCGATACCATTTGTTTGCATGAGATGTGTGCTAATCTGAGGATGCTAGATAGCACGCTTGAGGATGAGCATACTAGCCGTTGCTATATATGTCAGGCAGGGGATAATGCTGAGTTTCTGTTCTTAAAAATGTGTGGATGTGTGCTCTATCTGGACGTCAAGAACAGGACACTCCGTAAAGTGCATGCGATGGCACAAAAGGATCTACATTTCACTGCTGTCTACCCTTTTATGATGGTTTGGCCTCCCACATTCCCTGCGCTTAAGGATGGTCCTGCAAGGTTTGCCTTTTGCCTTTTAGTTGATCTGTACACTGCTCAAGTTGAAGTAACATGGTCAGTGTGCATCGTTTATTGCATTGTTTGGTATATCTGTGAAATGTTATTAGCTATCTGTTTGGTATAACTAGTACGACTTACATCTGAAATTGTTAATACCTGATCTTTTGGAATGTTGCTTATTGGATCGAATATATTCTTTTCTTAAAGACAGGTGGATTGGTATGTTTACACAGCTGGGTATGCTTTAAGCTTATGCATGATGTGTGAGTCAAACATGTCTCACCATGAAAAATTTCCCTTTCTACAACAAGTGGCTAGTCTAGGCTAACTTTAGTTTCCGAGTGTACATAACATGTTAGTGACTATCATTGTGCTAGTTACTTGGCTTACTAGTCCATTTGAAACATAATAAGATATTCTGATGCTGAATTACTTCCATCCTGATCCTTCACGTGCTTCCCTGGACCAGGAATGTCATGTAAAGGAGGAGGATATCAGGATGCTTTTGGATGATCAGCGACAAGGGCATCATCAGGGCAGCGCAGGGAGCTGCATGTCCTTAGTAGCTGTTGTAAGTTGTAGGATCCACTGTCCAGACATGGCTAATTTTGGAATGCTTTCTCCATTGTAATCATAATATATTTCCCCTTCTCCGCTGTTAGCTGAAGAAGATGCCAGAGGAACATCTTAAGAATACAATTCACTGAATGTCCTGCCTTTTCAGAGAACAGAGTGTTCCTTGTCCCATTTGCGCGAGTAATCCACTGTCTGGAGAACCAGATATGCTTATAAGATGGATATGCTTAACTGCAAGTGAGAGGATTGTGACAATTTATTCAGATTCTGAAACCCCAAACCGCTGATGGCTTGGTCCGGCAGATCTGAAGTTCTTCTGAACTGATAAAGGGAACCTTTTTTCTTTTCATTTTCTGTTCTCTACAGGAACTGCACACTCATGCTCTTGGCTGAATTTGAAATGCTTTCTCCACTGCAGTCAGTACATATGTTGGTGTCAGGCTGGTCAACAGTTTTCTGCTTCTCTGCTGGTAGCTGAGGATTAATTGTTTCTTCATAAGAACACAGTTCTCAGTGAAACCAGAGCGATCATCGCCGCGTTTGCGCAAGAAATCCACTATTTTCACATGGTGGACTGGACAGCCTAATTGCAGTTGGATGGTTGACTTAACTGATAGCAAGTGTCGCACAATTTGCCGGTCCCTGCTGGCCTGGTTCCGCAGATCTCAACCTCTGAACTGATCAAGGGAAGCTCTTGTTTTCATTTTCTTCTAGGAACAAGTGCCATCTTTCTTCTATTTCTTCATTTTCTTCATGTTCTTTGAGTTTCAATTTATCAAGGAGCTATCTCGGGAATGAATAAACGAAGGGAATAAGTTAGCAAGGAAGGAAATAAGAGGATGACATGCATAGAAAGAAATGAAGGAAATAAGATGCCGAGTGAGAGAAATAAGGAAAGAAAAGGAATTGAGTTCTTGTGACAGAAAGTAAGAAAGGAAAGCGGTCCAAATTAAGGAAGTAGCAGCTCTAAAATGGGATGATGGGTTGTGCATAATGCGTGGGATGGATGTAGGAATTGCTTATGAGCTCCAACTCACTGATTAAGCATGGTGTGCGCGGTCAGAAAATCACTATTTTTTCTGCGACTGCGGCTGAATATCAGTTTTGTTTCAGTACGGTTACAAACACCCCTGACAATAGCTGGATTGGTGTTTCAGTTTTGTTTCACTTTTGGACATCCATGTGAGCATCTTGATTCTGCTTTCGCTTGTCAGCTTGCAACGCCTGGTTTGGTGTTTGCGTGATTATTCAAGTTGCGGCCATGTGTTACATTAGGATCAAATAGCTAACAGAAAGTTAAATAATCAGAGGTGGACTCTGATATGAATGTTTAAGCTCTCACTGTATATGTGATAATATCATACTGTATTCAGTATGATGCCCTTGACTCATATTCGTATTTTTAATTTCATGGCTAGAAATGAAGTTTTTGTGTTAACCATGTACGGCAGTTCTTTCTAAAGAATACTTCTATATTTTTTTCTTCTTTCCATCACCGCTCTGAATATATTGATGTACTGAATAATATGTGTTTCGATCCCAGCTTTTCTATCTCAGTGTTAACAACTAATCAAAGTTTTGCTAGCTTAAAGATATTTCTTAACATAACCAAAATTTAGCTAGCATAGGCCACATAATTTGGCTTGTTCATTATAACATTTTAACAGGTAGATAATTATCAGTTTAAATGTTTTTTTAAAGGAGAAAGGGCTAGCGAAAGCAGCATGCAACGGTGTGATACCAAGTTCATCCCGTTGAGATTTATCACGTTTGTCGTGAAATAGGTGGACAATATGACCAAGGTGGCGAAGAGATTGGTAATAGGGGTGGGTCGCTTGGAGCATGCGGGGGTTTGCTTCCCCCGTCACAACGCACGAGCATATGTGCTAGTTTGGGCAAAAGAAAAAAAGGTACACCTCCACTGCAACGCTCCCGGAGAGAAAGAAGCGGCGCCGGCGACTGGAGGCCGGCCCTGGCTACGGCCACCGACTTCTTATTCCCTCCCGCCGATTCAATTCAGGTGAGTCTTTCTCTTTCCTGTCCTCTCCCAGTTTCGTTTCTCCTCATCTCACGGGATCAAACCCTAGCTATCTAGGTTTTCCTCCCAAACTAACTCCTCCTACCTAGATTTACTTGCCGCGGCAGCTCAGTCGTGGAGGAGATTTAATGATGGATGCCGTCGCCGAGGTTCCCCAGACGTAAGATCCGTCCAATTCCTCCACCTACGATTCTCGCCCCCCGCATTTAGTTTGGAGTAGTTTGATTATGGTATTTCCTTGAACGACATTGGTTGAAGAAATCAGTTGCCATTTTTGTATTTGCTCGGCGCTGCCGATTTTCCAGGATCTGTCCTGAGAAGAAACCACACGCGGATGTCGATGGCGAGGCAGGCAGGCATTCCCTGGCCGTGGACCCTGTCTCCAAGGTGCTTGGGGACAACAACCTCCTCGCGGAGATCCTCCTCCGCGCCGGCTTCCCCACTACCCTCGTTCGCGCTGCCCTTGTGTGCAGGTGCTGGTACCATCTCGCCTCAAACCGGGGCTTCCTCCGCCGATTTCGTGAGCTCCATCCGCCCCGCCTACTTGGCTTCTACATTGGCAGCATCTTGATCCGGCCGGAATTGGTAGCCTTCCTGTGCTTTGTCCCGATGCTGCCCCAACCCCCGGAGCTCAACACTGTTGTCCGCCGCATGGCGAACCACAACTTCAATGACCCCAAGAATCTATGGATCATGGACTCCCGAAACGGCAGCATCTTCACCCGACGTCGTGAAGGAAGAGAACTAGCATATGGAGTGCACCGCAGAGAACTAGCACATGGAGTGCACCGCCCGCTTTGCCCTGAGAGAGGCATTAACGTCGTCCCACCACTCCCAAGAGCCCAGGATTACAATCGCCAATATTTTGATGCTATTCTCTCCAAAGAAGAAGGCAATGGCTTGTCCTACTTTTATGTGTTGACGGAGTTGACTAATCAGACAGAAAATTTCACTTTACGCGTGTATATGTTACAAGGCAGTGTTTGGTGCTTGCATACCTCGGCCACGGCCCAGCTCCATCTTCCGCTACCCAAAGCAAAAGTTGTGCTTGTCGACAATAAAATCTATATGGTGGTCTCCCCCGCAGACGACATTATTGTCTTGGATTTGACAGCCTCAAGTTTGTCTAGAATCCAGTACCCACCTGGAGTGAAGTATGACATTTTTCACACCTTCTTGTCACGGGCAGATGATCCTTCCGGTGTATATGTCATCCATGTCAATGGCTTTAAACTTTGCATCTGGCTCCACAAGGGGGACAACTGGTTGCTGGCTGATACCATTTGTCTGCATGAGATGTGTGCTAATCTGAGGATGCTAGATAACACGCTTGAGGATGAGCATTCTGGTTATTGCTATGTATGTCATGCTGGGGATAATGCTGAGTTTGTGGTTTTGCAAATGTGTGGATGTGTATTCTATCTGGATGTCAAGAACAGGACACTCCGTAAATTGGTTGCGAAGGATAAACACTTCACTGATGTCTATCCGTTTATGATGGTTTGGCCTCCCACATTCCCTAAGCTCAAGGATGGTCCTGCAAGGTTTGCCTTTTGCCTTTTATATGATCTGTACATTGCTGTGGTTGAAGCCACATAGTTTTGCAGCGTGCACCTTTTATTGCACTGTTTGGTATATCCGTGTAATGTTCTTAGTTATCTGTTTGGTATAACTAGTACGACTTATATCTGAAGTAGTTAATACCTGTTTTTCTTTAATGTTGCCTATTGGATCATATATTTTGTTGCTGAAGACAAGTGGATTGGTAAGTTTGCACGGCTAGGTATGCTTTGCGCTTATGCATTATGTGTGTCAGAGAGGTCACCATGAAAGTTTTCCCTTTCTACGATAAGTGGCTAATCCAAGCTAACTTTGGGTAATTTGTGCTTGTATGTCAGGCATTTCTCCTTATATGATCAGATTTGAGATTCACTGTAACACAAACTATAAAATGGGAACATGTCAGTGTGATATGAAGGCATTTAACTGGTGCTGCCTGTCTTCTTGAAAGAAAAAAAACCATGTATTGATGTAAATTCATTATTTTTGTTTCCGAGTGCAGATAACATGTTATTGGCTATCGTGTACTATTCCCTCCGTCCCATAATAGAAGATCATTTCGCAAGCTAGTTACTTGTGGCAAAAAACAATGAAATAGTCTTATGGCGAATTACCTTCATTCCGATCCTTAACGTGTTTCCTTGGACCAGGATTGCCATGTGAAGGAGGAGTAGGAGGATATCAGGAAGTGTCTGGATGATCAGCGGCAAGGCGTCATCTTAGTATTTGTTCTATGTTGTAGGGTCCAGGCATGGGTGATTTAGGAATGCTTTCTCCATTGCAATCAGTGATACCTTTTAGTGCTACATTGTTCCACAAGTTTGCTCCTTCTCCGCTGTTAGCTGAAGAAGACGCCGGAGGAACATCACAAAAGAACACAATTTCACTGAATGTTCTGCATTTTCAGAGATCAGAGCGCTCCTTGTCGCACTTGCATGAGAAATCCAGTGTTTGCTGGAACCAGATATGTTTATTGGATGGTTGATGCCTTTATGGATAATGCTTAACTGTGAGAGTGTTGCAAGAATTTATCCAGTCTCTGAAACCAAACCACCAATGTTTATTGGATGGTTATGCTTCTTCTATTTTGCAAGGCCTTGGTCGCCGCTGCCTGCGTTGGTTGTTTACTGAATGAGCACGATGATGAATTCTCCATTTACAGAGGAAGCATGTTTACTGAGTGCTCTCAACAAACTTGGCTCAAATAAATACACTGAAAAACCAGATTGACACAGAACCAAAAGTAACTCTGTTTTGTAATAGGCAAAGAAAAGGACAATCAGATCCTCTTGACTACACCATAAAAAGTACTAGCACATTCACTTCACTTTTGCCACTGCTCGTGGAGTAGATCATTACCCTCCTTAATTCATAGTCATAGTACCTGACTGGTTCCATTCATGCCACATGGGGCAGGCATACAGCAAGATCACAATCACTCTGACTTACCACATAGTCATAATTAAACTAGCAAAAAACAAATGAAGCTAATACTCTTGCTACCTCATCCGACGGACGAACCGATCATTGCCAGATCAAGGCACACAAGATAAACTCCATGTTAATGTTAGATGACCATATTACAGACATACAGAGCCACAAGTTACCAGTACCGTATTGATGATCAACCTGTGGTCAACTGCCCAGTCGCAGCAACAACCTCAATCAGCGCCATCTCGAGCCCTCGATACACCGACCTGGCCTCCAGCACTCGCGTCATCAGCAGTGTGCTCGTCGTGAAGGTTACCTGCGGGCTCGTCATCTTGCAGCATCTCAGCACCTTGTTCCGGCATCTCCTTCTCATCACCTTCCTGAGTAACTGCCCAAGATATGTGTACTTAGATTTTAGATATTCAGGAGTTGAAAGTAAAACAATCCACAGGTCTTACCATTTTAAGCAATAAAATACTTGGTAAATTGCTTATGAAACAAAAAGCACAGGAGGAAGCATTAAGTACTAAGACTTGCAGGAACCGCATGCAATACATGGAGATTGGTGAATCACCCTTCAGAACTACTTCTACGCATAGTCCCATAGGTATAATGACTATGGAGTTTGAGATATATAGCCGAAAACAATCGCTTCATGGTGCTTCCCATTGCCATTTGCAATACAATTTGGAATACATAGCCAGACAAGACATGTAAACTAAAGAGATGAATCATAAGAGAACTTAAGAGCAATAGACGAAATGGTTTACAGAAATTAAAACTTTACCACATCAGACTTGCCTCCCTGCTTATATCTATCAAAAGAAATGTGAACAATATAACTCATACTTGACCGGAAGAAGGTGAAACAAACCAAAAAGGTGAACTGTTGGTAGCAGTGTCCTTTGAGCTTGTATTCCTTCTGCGTTAGTTTGTCCATAAAAACAACAATCATTGTCATGACGTCGTGTTTCTGAGTGCACATAACATGTTAGTGACTATGATTGTACTAGTTAATTATCTTGCTAGTCCATTTGACATTTTGATGTGCAAGGTGACGAAAAAATAATGAAATATTCTTATGCTGAATTACCTTCATCCTGATCCTTCATGTGTTTCCCCGGACCAGGATTGCATATCAGGAAGCGTCTGGATGATCAGTAGCAAGGCATCATCAAGGAAGAGCAGGGCGATGCATTTCCATAGTAGCTGTTCTAAGTTGTAGGGTCCAGACATGGTGATTTAGGAATGTTTTCTCCACTGCAATCAGTGATATCTTTTAGTGCCACATTGTTCCACAAGTTTGCTCCTTCTCCGCTGTTAGCTGAAGAAGATGCCACAGGAACATCATAAGAATAAATTTCACCGAATGCTCTGCTGTTTCAGAAATCAGAGTGCTCGTTGTCACATTTGCGTGAGGAATCCACTGTTTGCAGAATCATATATGTTTGTAAGATGGTTGATGCCTTTATGGATGTGTAGTTTTCGGGCTATTTTGACTTTCTTCTTCTAATACAAAAAGACTAGATGGAAAATTCATTTACTGAGGAAGCACAGCATACAGGGTCACACACTCCTCTCCCAACGAGCTTGGCTGAAATAAACACACTGAAAAACCAGATTGACACATCACAATCAGAACCAAAGGTAACTCCGTTGTGCAAGAAAAGAAAAGATCAATCACATCCTCTTGACTAAACCATAAACAAGTAGCACAAATAGACCCACCAGGGCACTTGATCACTGCTCATGGAGCAGAACATTACCTCCTCAATTTCCTAGTACCCGACTAGTTCCATTCATGCCACATGGGGCAGACAGACAACAAGATCACAATCACTCTGACTTATCACATAGTCATAATTTAAAGTAAAAGCCAAATGGAGCTACTGCTCTTGCTACCCCATCTAGAAGACGAACCGATCATTGCCAGATCAAGCCACACAAGATAAACTCCATGTTAATGCTAGATGACCATGTTACAGACAGACGGAGCCACAAGTTACACCGATACACCAGCCTGACCTCGACCAGAGCCATCTCCAGTCCTCGACACACCGGCCTGACCTTGAGCATCCACGTCATCAGCAATGCTCTCGTCGCAAGGGCTACCCATGGGCTCTTCAGCTTGCAGCATCTCCACACCTTGTTCCAGCATCTCCTTCTCATCACCTTCCTGAGTACCTGCCCAATATATTATATATGCGTATTCAGACTTTAGATATTCAGGAGTTGCGAGTAAAACAATCCATAGGTCTTACCATTGGGAAATACTTGGTAAAATGCTTACGAAAAAAGCGCAGGAATAATCCTTCAAGACTACTTCCATAGGGATCATACTGAATTCAATGGAATATGAATATACAACAGAGAAACACTTGTGTATGGTGCTTCCCATTGTCATTTGCAATACAAGTCCGAATACACAGCCAGACCAGACATGTAAACATAAAGAGATGAATCTTAAATAAAAGAACTAAAGCGCCATAACCGAAATGGTAGCAGAAATTGAAATTTTACCACATCAGACTTGCTTCCCTGCTTATATCTATCAAAAGAAATGTGAACAAGATAACTCCATCTTGACCGGAAGGTGATACAAACCAAAGGTGAACTGTGGTAGCAGTATCCTCTGAGCTAGTGTTTCGCCTAGTGAACACACCTTTCTTCTACCTCTCTAATCATTCTGCGTTATTTTCACAATAAAAACAAAAATCATTGTTGCGACCTAGTGTTTTTTTATGATTTCAAGGTGCTTCCAAAATGGTACTCATACTGTGAGCACACCTTTCTTCTACCTCTCTAATCACCTTAAAGTGGCAAATAAAACAGAATTAAATAAACCACAATTATGTTTCTGAGCTTGATCAGCTTAGCCACAACACAGAGAATGTGACAACTAATAAACCGTGTAAACAAGATTCACCATGACAGTAATGAACTACCGTATCAAGAAACAGACAAGATGTGTGATAAGATAACTAAATGAATGAAATAACTAGGATGACACAGAAAGGTTACCACTTGATATTGTTGGTGTCGACAGCAATGGTGGAAAGTTGGTATATGGCCATGGGTAAAACATGCTAAACTCTGATCCAAGCACCCTCTCAAGCTGGAATGTCTTGACGTCCAGTGAGAAAAGGCCAGCATCAAGCGATGGGCTTCCGGAGTGACGCAGGAACCAGTTCGGCCTTGGTGGACCCACTGACTGCCATTGAGAAGAATCCAGTGAGATATTCTTCTCCAACTGCCACTGGCTGGAACTCCCACCATTGTTTCGCCTAGTGAAATATCTGATGTCAAGTGTCCCCCTTGGTCGCACAAACAACCCAGTGATGCCCTCCCCTGCCTCCACGACGTCTGCATACACATAAGCATAACCTTTGGCTTCAGGCGGGAGGTGGAGGAGTGAGAACTCCATCGTCCGAAGGTCGAGCACACGTAGCTTCTCCCTGCAAGCTGTCATCCCGTACAAGAAGCCATGCACATACTGGCGCCAGGAGAAGGAAGCCAACCCTGATGACAGCGGAGCAGCTCGCCATTGTCCGGTGCTGGAAGAGAAGACGAAGGCGACCTGATTACCATCATCTTCGCGCTCTGCCCTCCATATCACTCTGAAAGACGTCTCTTCCGCAGCCTCCTCGTCGTCGCCGCCGCCGCCCAGGAGGAAGATCTGCCATCCTATCCAGCCGGTCGTGGCCGATGGGAGCCACTCGTCGAGTCCAGGGATTCGGGGAAGCAGGAGGTGGCGCCGTGTCAGGACCCGCTATATTATGGAGTATGAACTAGGGTTCTGAAGGAAGGAAAAGGGGAAAAGTTCGCCCAGATCTGAGGGCCTTTGTATTAGCTATGGTTTTGCTTAGTCAGCACGGCAATTCCAGAGAAGATTCGATGATGAGGACGGCCACAACCCGGCTCCCTTTATAGGTGTAAAGTGCTCACGGCAACGTAACGGCATGAAACGGAACAGTTACAATCTAACGGCTAGCGACGAGCTTAATTAAGTGAGGCGCGATCCCAGCCGTTCTTCTTCTGAACCCAACTGATACAGTTAACTGAAGAAATACCACACGCGCTTCGGTCCTGACATTGCTCCCTCCTTAAGGCTCGACGTGTCCTCACGGCGTAGCTGCTGCTTCTCGCCACTCACATGTAGTGTTACTGAAGAACTCCGGAAATGTATATTTGATAAAATCTGCGTCTTCCCAAGTTGCCTCTGTTGATGGTAAGTTGATCCATCTGATAAGCCACTGCACCACCGGCATGTTCTGTCGAGGAACTTGTCGAACCTCTAGAACTTCAGCTGGTCCAACCTTGACTGTGCCATCTTGATTGACTAGTGGCAGATTAGGATCAGGTATTGCTTTGTTCCCAATGTGCTTCTTCAACTGGCTCACATGGAACACTGGATGGATTTGCACCCCACTCGGTAACTGCAATTTGTAGGCTGCATTGCCCACTTTTTGAATGACCCTAAAAGGACCATAATATCTGTTTTGCAGCTTCAAAGCACCTCTGAATCCAAATGCTGCTAATCTGTAGGGAGCCATTTTTAAGTAAACTGGGTCTCCCACCTGAAAACTTCTTTCAATTCTTCTAGTATCTGCATATTTCTTCATCCTGTTTTGGGCCAACACCAGGTTATCCTTGAGTTGCTTTAAGATCTGCTGCTTGGCACTTAAGAAGTCCTGTGCTTCTTCATCCTCATGCCCAGGTATGGCCAATTCTGATATGAGTGGAGGGGGAAATCCATATAGGGCCTGAAATGGAGACATTTTGATTGCAGTGTGATAAGTTGAGTTATACCAAAATTCTGCCAGGGAGAGCCAGGATAACCACTTAGTGGGAGCAGATGTAGTCATGCATCTGAGATAGGTTTCCAAGCACCGATTAACACGCTCAGTCTGGCCATCTGTTTGAGGATGATAAGCAGTACTGTATCTGAGGTCCACTTTCAGTGCAGAAAATATGTCTTTCCAAAGTTGGCTAGTGAAGATTCTGTCTCTGTCAGATATAATGAGCTTTGAAGGGCCATGCAATCTGATTATATTGTCCACAAATGATTGAGCCACACTGATAACTGAATAAGGGTGGGACAGTGGTATGAAGTGGGAGTATTTTGTAAACCTATCCAGCACTACCATGATCACATCTTTTCCTTGTGATTTGGGCAATCCTTCAATAAAATCCATGGAGATATGCTGCCAGGCCATGTCAGCAACAGGTAAGGGCTCTAGCAGTCCAGGTTGCAAACAATTCTCATGCTTGGCTCTTTGACATACAGGGCAAGCAGCAATGAAAGCTTCTACAGCTGCCTTCAAACCAGGCCAGTAGAAGATGCTTTTTACTCTGTGGTAAGTTGCTCTTCTCCCTGAGTGGCCACCCACAGGAGAACTGTGCAAGGCTGCAAGCAATTTGGACTGTAAGTCAGGGGAATTGCCCACATAAAATTTTCCCTTGTACCTTATAATTCCAGCTATAGAGAGTAGTCTGGCAACTTGTTATCCCCTTGAAGGAGTAGTTTTTCCAGGAGCTGCAAGCTAGAAGGATCTTCCTGATAACTTGCCACTAGATCTGCTGCCCATGCAGGAGTAACAGCAGAAATAGCCATGCACTGAGGAAGAACTCTTGATAGTGCAACAACCACTTTGTTATGAATACCCTTTTTATACTGGATTGTGAAGTTCAATTCCAACAGCTTCATCATGAGTTTGTGTTGAACTCCCTCAGTGATTTTCTGATCAGTGATAAACTTGAGAGATTGCTGGTCAGTCTTGATAATTAACTCTTTCCCTAACAAGTAGTGCCTCCATCTTTTCAATGCTTCAAGTATTGCTAGGGCCTCTTTCTCATATGTGGACATAGCAGCATTCCTAGGGCATAAAGATGAACTGTAATAAGATATTGTTCTACCCTGCTACATCAGAACAACTCCAATTCCCTTTCCTGAAGCATCAGTCTCCAAAATAAATGGTTGAGAAAAATTTGGTAGGGCCAACACAGGAGCAGAAGTCAAGGCTTGTTTCAATTGTTGGAAAGCTTGTGTATGTTCAGACAACCAATGAAAATTTCCCTTTTTGAGCAAATCATGTAAAGGCCTGCATATTACACCATATCCTTTAATAAATCTTCTGTAATATCCAGCTAGCCCCAAGAAACTTCTCAGTTTTGTGATATTCTCAGGAACAGGCCAGTCAGCTATGGCAGAAATCTTTTGTGGGTCTGTGGCCACTCCTTTTGCTGAAATCACATGCCCTAGGTATTCCACTTGTGGAACTGCAAACACACACTTGGACATTTTGGCATACAGTTGATGTTCTCTTAAAAGTTCTAGTACCAACTTTATGTGGTCCAAGTGTTCTGTGAGGGTTTTGCTGAAGATCAATATATCATCAAAGAATACCAACACAAATTTCCTCAAATAAGGTGCAAAGATTGTGTTCATTAATTCCTGTAAAGTGCCAGGAGCATTAGACAGACCAAAGGGCATTACCAGAAATTCAAAATGTCCCAGGAATGTTCTGAAAGAAGTTTTGTGAATATCCTCAGGAGCCATTCTGATTTGGTGATAGCCAGACCTCAAATCCAGTTTGGTGAAATAGTTTGCCCCATGCAATTCATCCAGAAGGTCCTCTATAACATGTATAGGAAACTTGTTCTTAATTGTCAGGGAATTTAATTTTCTGAAATCTGTGCATAGCCTCATTGATCCATCCTTATTTTTTACTAATAACATAGGAGCTGCAAAAGGACTTTGACTGTGTCTTATGAGATGTGCAGCCAACAACTTTTTGATCTTCTCCTCCATTTCCTTTTTCTGGTTTTGAGGCACCCTATAAGGTCTTACCTGTGGTGGAGTAGCACCATCCACTAGGGGAATCTTGTGGTCCAAGGCCCTATGGGGAGGCAGTGATTTAGGTTCCTCAAATAGGTCAGCATACTCCAGCAGTAATTTCTGAATTTGTGGAGGAGTTTTAAAATCCTCTGGTGCATCCAAGAGTATGTTGTGTATTTGACACAAGAAAACTTCAGGTCCTTTATCCAGCAGTTTCTTTACTTTCTTGACATGCACTTCCTTCACAGTGGCTGGAGTAGTAAACACTGCTGTAGATACAGTCTGCTTTCCTCCATGAGTGAAACTGAATTGTTGCACATGAATTTCAAAAGAAACAGGGCTTACAGCAGTAAACCAGTCATACCCAAGTATTGCATCATGACTAGGTAGAGCCAGAGTTCTAAAATTGTGTGAGAGTGTCATTTTAGAGATCTGAAACTGACAATTAGGGACAACTGCAGTAGATGTCAGTATTCCTCCTCCAGCTACTGCAATTCTTCTAGGTTTGACAGGTAATAAGTTGCAGTTTGCTTTAACAGCAAAGTCCTGATTTATGAAGGATGTGGTGCTACCTGAATCCTGAAGGAAATATGCCCTAGAGGCAATAATAAAGTTATTATTTATTTCCTTATATCATGATAAATGTTTATTATTCATGCTAGAATTGTATTAACCGGAAACATAATACATGTGTGAATACATAGACAAACAGAGTGTCACTAGTATGCCTCTACTTGACTAGCTCGTTAATCAAAGATGGTTATGTTTCCTAACCATGAACAAAGAGTTGTTATTTGATTAACGAGGTCACATCATTAGTTGAATGATCTGATTGACATGACCCATTCCATTAGCTTAGCACCCGATCGTTTAGTATGTTGCTATTGCTTTCTTCATGACTTATACATGTTCCTATGACTATGAGATTATGCAACTCCCGTTTACCGGAGGAACACTTTGGGTACTACCAAACGTCACAACGTAACTGGGTGATTATAAAGGAGTACTACAGGTGTCTCCAAAGGTAGATGTTGGGTTGGCGTATTTCGAGATTAGGATTTATCACTACGATTGTCGGAGAGGTATCTCTGGGCCCTCTCGGTAATGCACATCACATAAGCCTTGCAAGCATTGCAACTAATGAGTTAGTTGCGAGATGATGTATTACGGAACGAGTAAAGAGACTTGTCGGTAATGAGATTGAACTAGGTATTGGATACCGACGATCGAATCTCGGACAAGTAACATACCGATGACAAAGGGAACAACGTATGTTGTTATGCGGTCTGACCAATAAAGATCTTCGTAGAATATGTAGGAGCCAATATGGGCATCCAGGTCCCGCTATTGGTTATTGACCGGAGACGTGTCTCGGTCATGTCTACATTGTTCTCGAACCCGTAGGGTCCGCACGCTTAAGGTTACGATGACAGTTATATTATGAGTTTATGCATTTTGATGTACCGAAGGTTGTTCGGAGTCCCGGATGTGATCACGGACATGACGAGGAGTCTCGAAATGGTCGAGACGTAAAGATTGATATATTGGAAGCCTATGTTTGGATATCGGAAGTGTTCCGGGTGAAATCGGGATTTTGCCGGAGTACCGGGAGGTTACCGGAACCCCCCGGGAACCATATGGGCCTAGATGGGCTTTAGTGGAAAGGATAAAGGGGCAGCCCAAGGTGGCCGCGCGCCTCCCCCTCCCCCTAGTCCTATTAGGACTAGGAGAGGTGGCCGGCCCCCCTTCTCTCTCTTTCCCCATTGGGAATCCTATTTGGAATAGGATTGGGGGGGGGGAGTCCTACTCCCGGTAGGAGTAGGACTCCTCCTACGCCTCCATAGGGCTGGCCGCACCCCTCCCCCTTGGCTCCTTTATATACGGAGGCAGGGGCACCTCTAGACACACAAGTTGATCCACGAGATCTATTCCTTAGCCGTGTGCGGTGCCCTAGCCACCATATTCCTCGATAATACTGTAGCGGAGTTTAGGCGAAGCCCTGCTGCTGTAGTGCATCAAGATCGTCACCACGCCATCGTGCTGACGGAACTCTTCCCCAACACTTTGTTGGATCAGAGTCCGGGGATCGTCATCGAGCTGAACGTGTGCTCGAACTCGGAGGTATCGTAGTTTCGGTACTTGATCGGTTGGATCGTGAAGACGTACGACTACTTCCTCTATGTTGCGTCAACGCTTCCGCAGTCGGTCTGCGTGGGTACGTAGACAACACTCTCCCCTCTCGTTGCTATGCATCACATGATCTTGCGTGTGCGTAGGAAGTTTTTTGAAATTACTACGAAACCCAACAGTGGCATCCGAGCCAGGTTATTTATGTTGATGTTATATGCACGAGTAGAACACAAGTGAGTTGTGGGCGATACAAGTCATACTGCCTACCAGCATGTCATACTTTGGTTCGGCGGCATTGTTGGACGAGACGACCCGGACCAACATTACGAGTACGCTTACGCGAGACCGGTTCCCCCGACGT
Source organism: Triticum dicoccoides (assembly GCF_002162155.2). Taxonomy (NCBI): domain Eukaryota; kingdom Viridiplantae; phylum Streptophyta; class Magnoliopsida; order Poales; family Poaceae; genus Triticum; species Triticum dicoccoides. Next base: position 42,485,978 of record NC_041390.1, on the reverse strand, counting down.
GCTTTGCACATAGGTGGCTTGCGTGCGACTGTCTCTCCAACTTTAGTTGAACCAAGTATGGCTACGCCCGGTCCTTGCGAAGGTTAAAACGGAGTCTATTTGACAAACTATCATTGTGGTTTTGATGCGTAGGTGAGATTGGTTCTTACTTAAGCCAGTAGCAGCCACGTAAAAATTGCAACAACAAAGTAGAGGACGTCTAACTTGTTTTTGCAGGGCATGCTGTGATGTGATATGGTCAAGACATGATGCTGAATTTTATTGTATGAGATGATCATGTTTTGTAACCGAGTTATCGGCAACTGGCAGGAGCCATATGATTGTCGCTTTATTGTATGCAATGCAATCGCGATGTAATGCTTTACTTTATTACTAAGCGGTAGTGATAGTCGTGGAAGCATAAGATTGGCGAGACGACAATGATGCTACGATGGAGATCAAGGTGTCGCGCTGGTGACGATGGTGATCATGACGTTGCTTTGGAGATGGAGATCACAAGCACAAGATGATGATGGCCATATCATATCACTTATATTGATTGCATGTGATGTTTATCTTTTATGCATCTTATCTTGCTTTGATTGACGGTAGCATTATAAGATGATCTCTCACTAAATTATCAAGAAGTGTTCTCCCTAAGTATGCACCGTTGCCAAAGTTTGTCGTGCCCAGACACCACGTGATGATCGGGTGTGATAAGCTCTACGTTCAAATACAACGGGTGTAAAACAGTTGCACACGCGGAATACTCAGGTTATACTTGACGAGCCAAGCATATACAGATATGGCCTCGAAACACGGAGATCGAAAGGTTGAGCGTGAATCATATAGTAGATATGATCAACATAACGATGTTCACCGATGAAACTACTCCATCTCACGTGATGATCGGACATGGTTTAGTTGATTTGGATCACGTGATCACTTAGAGGATTAGAGGGATGTCTATCTAAGTGGGAGTTCTTAAGTAATATGATTAATTGAACTTAAATTTATCATGAACTTAGTACCTGATAGTATCTTGCTTGTTTATGTTGATTGTAGATAGATGGCTCGTGCTGTTGTTCCATTGAATTTTAATGTGTTCCTTGAGAAAGCAAAGTTGAAAGATGATGGTAGCAATTACACGGACTGGGTCCGTAACTTGAGGATTATCCTCATTGCTGCACAGAAGAATTACGTCCTGGAAGCACCGCTGGGTGCCAGGCCTGCTGCAGGAGCAACGCCGGATGTTATGAACGTCTGGCAAAGCAAAGCTGATGACTACTCGATAGTTCTGTGTGCCATGCTTTACGGCTTAGAATCGGGACTTCAACGACGTTTTGAACGTCATGGAGCATATGAGATGTTCCAGGAGTTGAAGTTAATATTTCAAGCAAATGCCCGGATTGAGAGATATGAAGTCTCCAATAAGTTCTATAGCTGCAAGATGGAGGAGAACAGTTCTGTTAGTGAGCATATACTCAAAATGTCTGGGTATGATAATCACTTGATTCAATTGGGAGTTAATCTTCCGGATGATTGCATCATAGACAGAATTCTCCAATCACTGCCACCAAGCTACAAGAGCTTCGTGATGAACTATAATATGCAAGGGATGAACAAGACTATTCCCGAGCTCTTCGCAATGCTGAAAGCTGTGGAGGTAGAAATCAAGAAGGAGCATCAAGTGTTGATGGTCAACAAGACCACTAGTTTCAAGAAAAAGGGCAAAGGGAAGAAGAAGGGGAACTTCAAGAAGAACAACAAACAAGTTGCTGCTCAGGAGAAGAAACCCAAGTCTGGACCTAAGCCTGAAACTGAGTGTTTTTACTGCAAGCAGACTCGTCACTGGAAGCGGAACTGCCCCAAGTATTTGGCGGATAAGAAGGATGGCAAGGTGAACAAAGGTATATGTGATATACATGTTATTGATATGTACCTTACTAGAGCTCGCAGTAGCACCTGGGTATTTGATACCGGTTCTGTTGCTAATATATGCAACTCGAAACAGGAACTACGGAATAAGCGGGCACTGGCAAAGGACGAGGTGACGATGCGCGTGGGAAACGGTTCCAAAGTCGATGTGATCGCGGTCGGCACGCTACCTCTACATCTACCTTCGGGATTAATATTAGACCTAAATAATTGTTATTTGGTGCCAGCGTTGAGCATGAACATTATATCTGGATCTTGTTTAATGCGAGACGGTTAGTCATTTAAATCAGAGAATAATGGTTGTTCTATTTATATGAGTAATATCTTTTATGGTCATGCACCCTTGAAGAGTGGTCTATTCTTATTGAATCTCGATAGTAGTAATACACATATTCATAATGTTGAAGCCAAAAGATGCAGAGTTGATAATGAAAGTGCAACTTATTTGTGGCACTGTCGTTTAGGTCATATCGGTATAAAGCGCATGAAGAAACTCCATACTGATGGACTTTTGGAACCTCTTGATTATGAATCACTTGGTACTTGCGAACCGTGCCTCATGGGCAAGATGACTAAAACACCGTTCTCCGGTACTATGGAGAGAGCAACAGATTTGTTGGAAATCATACATACCGATGTATGTGGTCCGATGAATATTGAGGCTCGTGGCGGATATCGTTATTTTCTCACCTTCACAGATGATTTAAGCAGATATGGGTATATCTACTTAATGAAACATAAGTCTGAAACATTTGAAAAGTTCAAAGAATTTCAGAGTGAAGTTGAAAATCATCGTAACAAGAAAATAAAGTTTCTACGATCTGATCGTGGAGGAGAATATTTGAGTTACGAGTTTGGTGTACATTTGAAAAATTGCGGAATAGTTCGCAACTCACACCACCCGGAACACCACAGCGTAATGGTGTGTCCGAACGTCGTAATCATACTTTACTAGATATGGTGCGATCTATGATGTCTCTTACTGATTTACCGCTATCGTTTTGGGGTTATGCTCTAGAGACGGCCGCATTCACGTTAAATAGGGCACCATCAAAATCCGTTGAGACGACGCCTTATGAACTGTGGTTTGGCAAGAAACCAAAGTTGTCGTTTCTTAAAGTTTGGGGCTGCGATGCTTATGTGAAAAAGCTTCAACCTGATAAGCTCGAACCCAAATCGGAGAAATGTGTCTTCATAGGATATCCAAAGGAAACTATTGGATACACCTTCTATCACAGATCCGAAGGCAAGACTTTTGTTGCTAAATTTGGAAAATTTCTAGAGAAGGAGTTTCTCTCGAAAGAAGTGAGTGGGAGGAAAGTAGAACTTGACGAGGTAACTGTACCTGCTCCCTTACTGGAAAGTAGTACATCATAGAAAACTGTTTCAGTGACACCTACACCAGTTAGTGAGGAAGCTAATGATAATGATCATGAAACTTCAGATCAAGATACTACTGAACCTCGTAGATCAACCAGAGTAAGATCCGCACCAGAGTGGTACGGTAATCCTATTCTGGAAATCATGCTACTATATCATGATGAACCTACGAACTATGAAGAAGCAATGGTGAGCCCAGATTCCGCAAAGTGGCTTGAAGCCATGAAATCTGAGATGGGATCCATGTATGAGAACAAAGTATGGACTTTGGTTGACTTGCCCGATGATCGGCAAGCAATTGAGAATAAATGGATCTTTAAGAAGAAGACTGACGCTGATGGTAATGTTACTGTCTACAAAGCTCGACTTGTCGCAAAAGGTTTTCGGCAAGTTCAAGGGATTGACTACGATGAGACCTTCTCACCCATAGCGATGTTTAAGTCCGTCCGAATCATGTTAGCAATTGCCGCATTTTATGATTATGAAATTTGGCAGATGGATGTCAAAACTGCATTCCTGAATGGATTTCTGGAAGAAGAGTTGTATATGATACAACCGGAAGGCTTTGTCAATCCAAAGGGAGCTAACAAAGTGTGCAAGCTCCAGCGATCCATTTATAGACTGGTGCAAGCCTCTCGGAGTTGGAATAAACGTTTTGATAGTGTGATCAAAGCATTTGGTTTTATACAGACTTTCGGAGAAGCCTGTATTTACAAGAAAGTGAGTGGGAGCTCTGTGGCATTTCTAATATTATATGTGGATGACATATTGCTAATTGGAAATGATATAGAATTTCTGGATAGCATAAAGGGTTACTTGAATAAGAGTTTTTCAATGAAAGACCTCGGTGAAGCTGCTTACATATTAGGCATAAAGATCTATAGAGATAGATCAAGATGCTTAATTGGACTTTCACAAAGCACATACCTTGACAAGATTTTGAAGAAGTTCAAAATGGATCAAGCAAAGAAAGGATTCTTGCCTGTGTTACAAGGTGTGAAGTTGAGTAAGACTCAATGCCCGACCACTGCAGAAGATAGAGATAATATGAAAGATGTTCCCTATGCTTCAGCCATAGGCTCTATCATGTATGCAATGCTGTGTACCAGACCTGATGTGTGCCTTGCTATAAGTTTAGCAGGGAGGTACCAAAGTAATCCAGGAGTGGATCACTAGACAGCGGTCAAGAACATCCTAAAATACCTGAAAAGGACTAAGGATATGTTTCTCGTATATGGAGGTGACAAAGAGCTCACCGTAAAAGGTTACGTTGATGCAAGCTTTGACACTGATCTGGACGATTCTAAATCGCAAACCGGATACCTGTTTACATTAAACGGAGGAGCTGTCAGTTGGTGCAGTTCTAAACAAAGCGTCGTAGCGGGATCTACATGTGAAGCGGAGTACATAGCTGCTTCGGAAGCAGCGAATGAAGGAGTATGGATGAAGGAGTTCATATCCAATCTAGGTGTCATACCTAGTGCATCGGGTCCAATGAAAATCTTTTGTGACAATACTGGTGCAATTGCCTTGGCAAAGGAATCCAGATTTCACAAGAGAACCAAGCACATCAAGAGACGCTTCAATTCCATCCGGGATCTAATCCAGGTGGGAGACATAGAGATTTGCAAGATACATACGGATCTGAATGTTGCAGACCCGTTGACTAAGCCTCTTCCACGAGCAAAACATGATCAGCACCAAAGCTCCATGGGTGTTAGAATCATTACAGTGTAATCTAGATTATTGACTCTAGTGCAAGTGGGAGACTGAAGGAAATATGCCCTAGAGGCAATAATAAAGTTATTATTTATTTCCTTATATCATGATAAATGTTTATTATTCATGCTAGAATTGTATTAACCGGAAACATAATACATGTGTGAATACATAGACAAACAGAGTGTCACTAGTATGCCTCTACTTGACTAGCTCGTTAATCAAAGATGGTTATGTTTCCTAACCATGAACAAAGAGTTGTTATTTGATTAACGAGGTCACATCATTAGTTGAATGATCTGATTGACATGACCCATTCCATTAGCTTAGCACCCGATCGTTTAGTATGTTGCTATTGCTTTCTTCATGACTTATACATGTTCCTATGACTATGAGATTATGCAACTCCCGTTTACCGGAGGAACACTTTGGGTACTACCAAACGTCACAATGTAACTGGGTGATTATAAAGGAGCACTACAGGTGTCTCCAAAGGTAGATGTTGGGTTGGCGTATTTCGAGATTAGGATTTGTCACTCCGATTGTCGGAGAGGTATCACTGGGCCCTCTCGGTAATGCACATCACATAAGCCTTGCAAACATTGCAACTAATGAGTTAGTTGCGAGATGATGTATTACGGAACGAGTAAAGAGACTTGTCGGTAACGAGATTGAACTAGGTATTGGATACCGACGATCGAATCTCGGACAAGTAACATACCGATGACAAAGGGAACAACGTATGTTGTTATGCGGTCTGACCGATAAAAATCTTCGTAGAATATGTAGGAGCCAATATGGGCATCCAGGTCCCGCTATTGGTTATTGACCGGAGACGTGTCTCGGTCATGTCTACATTGTTCTCGAACCCGTAGGGTCCGCACGCTTAAGGTTACGATGACAGTTATATTATGAGTTTATGCATTTTGATGTACCGAAGGTTGTTCGGAGTCCCGGATGTGATCACGGACATGACGAGGAGTCTCGAAATGGTCGAGACGTAAAGATTGATATATTGGAAGCCTATGTTTGGATATCAGAAGTATTCCGGGTGAAATCGGGATTTTGCCGGAGTACCGGGAGGTTACTGGAACCCCCCGGGAACCATATGGGCCTAGATGGGCTTTAGTGGAAAGGAGAAAGGGGCAGCCCAAGGTGGTCGTGCGCCTCCCCCCTCCCCCTAGTCCTATTAGGACTAGGAGAGGTGGCCGGCCCCCCTTCTCTCTCTTTCCCCCTTGGGAATCCTATTTGGAATAGGATTGGGGGGGAGTCCTACTCCCGTTAGGAGTAGGACTCCTCCTGCGCCTCCATAGGGCTGGCCGCACCCCTCCCCCTTGGCTCCTTTATATACGGAGGCAGGGGGCACCTCTAGACACACAAGTTGATCCACGAGATCTATTCCTTAGCCATGTGCGGTGCCCCAGCCACCATATTCCTCGATAATACTGTAGCGGAGTTTAGGCGAAGCCCTGCTGCTGTAGTGCATCAAGATCGTCACCACGCCGTCGTGCTGACGGAACTCTTCCCCAACACTTTGCTGGATCGGAGTCCGGGGATCGTCATCGAGCTGAACGTGTGCTCGAACTCAGAGGTACCGTAGTTTCGGTACTTGATCGGTTAGATCGTGAAGACGTATGACTACTTCCTCTACGTTGCGTCAACGCTTCCGCAGTCGGTCTGCGTGGGTACATAGACAACACTCTCCCCTCTCGTTGCTATGCATCACATGATCTTGCGTGTGCGTAGGAATTTTTTTGAAATTACTACGAAACCCAACAAATCCAACAGTGCAACAGCTCTTTTCCCATTGATATGAATGACCACTGTAGGTGTTGGCACTGCCAGTTGCTGTCCCATTGCAAAAGCAGATATGAACATAGCTTGATCCCCTTCAGTTGCTTGCTCTGTCTGTTCTTCTAACAGTTGTTCCTCCACATCATAAGTGACTGGCTCTTCTCGTTCCTGCTGCATAGCTTGAACATTAGGTACTAGTTTGCATTTATGCCCATGTACCCATTTGTCACCACATCTCCAGCATTCCCCCACTTTCCTAATTTTCTGAGCAGTACTAACAGGAATTTCAGTGTGTCTGACAGGGAGTTGCTATTGTGCCACAGGAGCAACATTCACTTTGGGAGGGAAAGTTGCATTGTTTTTCTGGTAATAGTTGTTGTAAGGAACAGTTGTCCTTTTTGCATTCACAGCCACTGGTGGGTGACAAGGTTCTACATCCTTAGCTAACCAATATGCATCTGTAAGAGTTTGTGGTCTCAAGGGCCTGATCTGGAATTTTATTCCTTCTCTCAAACCATTGACATAACATCTTACAAACTAAGATTCTCCTAATTCTGGATTTTCTTCTTGGACATCAGCCATGAGATCTTCAAAGATTTTTGTATATTCAGACACAGTGTTGTTGGATTGCTTAACTGAATTGAATTTTTCAGTTAAGTCATAGGAACCTTGTGTGGAAAATCTCTTAATGACTTTAGAACAGAATTCTTTCCATGACATTTTTTTCTTTAATAAGCCAGATCTTCTGAGCCACACATCTGCTTCACCAACAATGTATAATTGGGCCAAGGATACTTTATACTCTTCTGGAGCACCAGCCATTTGAAAGTATTTGCTGCATTGCCTAATCCACCCAACTGGATCTTCTCGCTCAAACCTAGGAAAATCCATTTTGGGTCCTTTAGTTATAGACTTCATGAATTGACACTGCATGTCCTGTTCATATGTTTTTTCATATCCTTGCCATAACTGCTGATTTCTATTTTGTTGGTTGTACTGCTGGAAGACAGGAGTATAAGGATGCTGTCTAGCAGTGGCTGGTGTACCAATGGGACTTGCCTGCTCTGTTCTTCCCTGTTGTGCATATCCAGGAGGAACTGCCGGCTTGGTAATTCTGATTGGAGGTAGGTTGTGGATTTGCAACTCTTCCAGTTGCCTTGTTTTCTCTTTATCTTCCTCCAGTTGCTTCCTTAGTTGCTCTGTTCTAATTGTTTGCTGTTGTAGCTGTTCTTGCGACACTGTTGGTGATTTAGGTCTCTGTTGAGAGCTGGAGGGAATATCCGTAGTATTTCCATGTGTTGGGGCTTTTACCAAGGCTTGTAACACTGAGTTGATTGTAGAGAGTTGTTTGCCCAGATCTAGAACTACTTGTTCCACATTACCCACTAGTGTCGCAATTTCTCCTTGCTTGGAACTGATAGAGTGCACGTCATCATGCAGTTTTGCCATATCAGCCTGCATCTGAGCCTGGTCCTTTTGCATAATTCCAACATCATCTCTTAAGGACAACAGTTCTTGCAGATATGTCTCGTCGATCGTCTTTGCCCAACCCATCACCTTGATCCGAAGAAGAGGGAAGGGATTTTACCACGGGTGAGCCTGCAACCTTGCTCAACTCCAGATCCTTCCGCCGCCTCGATCCTTGCACCAAAGTACACGGATCAGTGCTCAGACACGGAATTTTACCAATTGAGCAGTGTGCTCAATCAACCGCTCCGGCTCGACTGATCTGTACCCGAGCAATTCGCCGCCGCCAACGCCGCCGATCACTGCCGCCGCGCCGCCATCGACACCAGAGAAGAGGGTGGGAATTGGGTGGGAATACTGGGAGGAGAAGATTTTTCCGCCGGTCAGGAAACACCTCTGCCAAGGAATCACTCGCTACTGATACCAATTTGTCAGGACCCGCTATATTATGGAGTATGAACTAAGGTTCTGAAGGAAGGAAAAGGGGAAAAGTTCGCCCAGATCTGAGGGCCTTTGTATTAGCTATGGTTTTGCTTAGCCAGCACGGCTATTCCAGAGAAGATTCGATGATGAGGACGGCCACAACCCGGCTCCCTTTATAGGTGTAAAGTGCTCACGGCAACGACATGAAAAGTAACAGTAACGGCATGAAACGGAACAGTTACAATCTAACGGCTAGCGACAAGCTTAATTAAGTGAGGCGTGATCCCAGCCGTTCTTCTTCTGAACCCAACTGACACAATTAACTGAAGAAATACCACACGCGCTTCGGTCCTGACACGCCTGTGCAAGGGGTCGCACACCACCAGCTCCTCAAAGTCGTAGGGGTCCCTGCCGAGGAGGACACGACCGTCGTAGATCTCAAAAATGTGCCAGTCGCTGGCTGGGGCGGGGAGGAAGGGGAAGGAGAAGTCGGCGGCGAGGGCGACGGCTTTGGCGGCCGATGCGGAGGGGTAAGGAGGTTCGGTGGGGTGGAAGACTCGCTGAAAATCGAAGAAGCCGACGAAGGGCGGGGCATGGCGCTTGCGGTAGCGGCGGAGGAAGGAGCGACTGGTGATGAGGGAATGGAAGGAGATGCAGGTGGCCGAGATTCGAACGAGGTCGGTTGGGTCGGGGACGCGGACGAAGATCTCCAGGAAGAGATTGTCAGGGATCTGTGACGAGTCCATCGGGGCTGGCCGCTCTCCGGCGTGGGAAAGCTGGGTGTTTGCAGCGGCGGCGGCGGCAGCGGCGGTTGTGAGCAGGAGAGCAGTGCGTCCGTCTCTCTGTGTAGGGTGAAGTGCTCCTTACTGTCTAATAACTGGGCCGAGTCTATAACAGGCTCGAATGTCCAAGCCTGGCCTGTCAGAGAATCTAAGGCCTTGTACAATGGGAGATGAGCGTCTATCCTGTACAAATAAGCACCGGTGCTTTAGAAAAACCTGATTTATTTTTCTAAGCATCTCTCTAAGCACCTCCCATTATACAAGTCCTAATTGACATCCATCACTAGCCGACCCCAGCTTCTCGGCTGTTTTCTAAACAAACAAAAAACGCTTGACAAATTTCATTGAACACCTTAAAAAAGACAAATTTCTTTGAGGGAATTTTGTTGAGCGCCTTTTCTTTGGATACAAAAAAGCAGCTCCACAAATCATCATCATGGAGGTCCTATAAGTATATAAATCATCAATAATAATCAGGATATTAACTTCATATATTATTTGATTCTAAAAAATTCATATTTTATTTGATTGGAATTGTAACTTCATCGTGTCATGGAATATGAAGTATCTAGTATCATTACTCCATTAAAAAATCACTATAAAATTGTCAGAAATTTTTACCAGGATCACACAAAATGAGAAGGAAGAGCCACTCTAACTTGACCAAACACAATATAACCACAACGCAAAAGAGCTTGTCCTAAACTGTCCAACAAAGCCGTATCTCGACCAACATCGGTCACCTCCCAAGGGAAAAAACTTCAAAGGAACTCTCCTTGTCAACGCACCAACCACCCATGAGCGCCTAAAAGAGTTGGCAGGTGGGTGGCGGGACTCGAGCAACCCTGAGAAAGCCATCGTCTTGGACTCACCCGTGATGGCGTACATAGCGCCCTTGAAGGACCATCCAGAACTGCCACGAGCACTAACGGAATGCAACAAAGAACCTCCAATCTGTGTCTCCAACAAATGATACTCCCATCATAGGAACGACGCCAAAGATGTTGCGATCGCCGATCTGGATTTGAACCAAGGCTTTCGCTCAGATACAACACAACAGATGAACTAACACCATTGTTTTGCCAAATGGTATAATTGCAGCCAGATGTGTCATCAAGGACAAACATCCCAGGCCTGCCTTCTCCTGCTTCATCATAGAAGACCCAATAAACCTTTTGTTTCAGTTGAGAGTTGAACAATGGAGAACTCCATCCTCTGAGCGTCAGTCACCAACATTTCCATTCCACACTCCCATTTTGGCAGCTAGTAAAAGCAGCCATAAGCGTATTGATGCCCGTAGAAGAAACTCACATCTACCAATGCTAGCAAGCCAACTAAGAAACTATTCCAACTATGGGACGGAATGGCTCGCCATTGTCTAGTGCTGGAAGAGAACACAAAGGCGACAAGCTGAGCCTCACATTGTACCATCCAGATCACTCTAAGTGGTGTCTCGTCTGCCTTTGTTGCATCGTCTTTTACGGCATGAACTATGGAGGCATCATATTGGTGATGCAACATGCCATCCGCGTAGACGAATCAACTAGTGAGATTAGTGAGATTTGCATGTATAAGATAGACAATATTTTACTAGGTCCTCACCTCTCTCTTTCAGTACTATCTTTTACTCACCCATGGCTGGTCCACACTCTTCTTTTCATGTTTTTTCATCATATCTTCGTGTTGGTTCTCTCTCTACTCTTTTCCCAATTTCTTCATCTTTTTGTCAAGGAAGAGGCCGGTTCCTCTACAGGAGGCGAGTTCTCTCTAAAAGTAACTTATTAACCCCATTTGGACCACTTTTGGCTGATGTGGCAATTGGGGCATCTGTCCAGCATGGAGCATTGGTCATTGCCCTTATCACCCTGGCTTTGGGGAACGACAAAAATTTCATAGAAATGTGGTAGTAGTCTCATAAGCGGGTTAGCTGCGAGGTCTTCAAGGATTGGGTGAAGCAGGAGGTATCAACTATGTTGGGGAACGCATTAATTTTAAAAAAATTACTATGTGTCGTGGATCTAAGACTAACAGTAGAATGGGGGGTAGGTATGAGAAGACAAGATCCTAGATATGGCGAAGTTGTACACATGAGTTTTATGAGTTCAGGCCATTCACGAAGGAAGTAACAACCTTATGCTACCTCTTGAGCACTGCGTTGGTTTTCCCTTGAAGAGGAAAGGGTGATGCAGAAAAGTAGCGTAAGTATTTCCCTCAGTTTTTGAGAACCAAGATATCAATCCAGTAGGAGGCTACGCGTGAGTCCCTCGCACCTGCACAAAACAAATAAATCCTCGCAACCAACGCGCTAAGGGGTTGTCAATCCCTACACGGTCACTTACGAGAGTGAGATCTGATAGATATGATAAGATAACATTTTTGGTATTCTTATGATAAAGATGCAAAGTAAAATAAAAGGCAATGAAAATAACTAAGTGTTGGAAGATTAATATGATGAAGATAAACCCGGGGGCCATAGGTTTCACTAGTGGCTTCTCTCAAGAGCATACGTGTTTTACGGTGGGTGAACAAATTACTGTTGAGCAATTGACAAAATTGAGCTTAGTTATGAGAATATCTAGGTATGATCATGTATATAGGCATCACATCCGAGATAAGTAGACCGACTCCTACTTGCATCTACTACTATTACTCCACACATCGACCGCTATCCAGCATGCATCTAGAGTATTAAGTTCAAGAGAATAGAGTAACGCTTTAAGCAAGATGACATGATGTAGAGGGATAAATTCATGCAATATGATAAAAACCCCATCTTGTTATCCTCGATGGCAACAATACAATACGTGCCTTGCTGCCCCTACTGTCACTGGGAAAGGACACCGCAAGATTGGACCCAAAGCTAAGCACTTCTCTCATTGCAAGAAAGATCAATCTAGTAGGCCAAACCAAACTGATAATTCGAAGAGACTTGCAAAGATAACCAATCATACATAAAAGAATTTAGAGAAGATTCAAATATTGTTCATAGATAAACTTGATCATAAACCCACAATTCATCGGTCTCAACAAACACACCGCAAAAGAAGATTACATCGAATAGATCTCCAGAAGAGAGGGGGAGAACATTGTATTGAGATCCAAAAAGAGAGAAGAAGCCATCTAGCTAATAACTATGGACCCGAAGGTCTAAAGTAAACTACTCACACATCATCGGAGAGGCTATGGTGTTGATGTAGAAGCCCTCCGTGATCGATGCCCCCTCCGGCGGAGCTCCGGAACAGGCCCCAAGATGGGATCTCGTGGATACAGGAAGTTACGACGGTGGAATTAGGGTTTTGGCTCCGTGTTTGATTGTTTGGGGGTACGTAGGTATATATAGGAGGAAGAAGTACGTCGGTGGAGCCATAGGGGGCCCACGAGGGTGGAGGGCACGCCTAGGGGGGGGGGTAGGCGCGCCCCCTACCTCATGGCTTCCCTGTTGGTTGCTTGACGTAGGGTCCAAGTCTCCTGGATCATGTTCGTTCCGAAAATCACGTTCTCGAAGGTTTCATTCCTTTTGGACTCCGTTTGATATTCTTTTTCTGCGAAACTCTGAAATAGGCAAAAAACAGCAATTCTGGGCTGGGCCTCCGGTTAGTAGGTTAGTCCCAAAAATAATATAAAAGTGAATAATAAAGCCCAATAATGTCCAAAACAGAAGATAATATAGCATGAAGCAATAAAAGATTATAGATACGTTGGAGATGTATCAAGCATCCCCAAGCTTAATTCCTGCTCGTCCTCGAGTAGGTAAATGATAAAAACAGAATTTTTGATGTGGAATGCTACTAGGCGTAATTACAATGTAATTCTTCTTAATTGTGGCATGAATATTCAGATCCGAAAGATTCAAGATAAAAGTTTAATATTGACATAGAAATAATAATACTTCAAGCATACTAACTAAGCAATTATGTCTTCTCAAAATAACATGGCCAAAGAAAGTTTCTCCCTACAAAATCATATAGTTTAGTCATGCTCCATTTTCGTCACACAAGAATGCTCTCATCATGCACAACCCCGATGATAAGCCAAACAATTGTTTCATACTTTAGTAATCTCAAACTTTATAAACCTTCACGCAATACATGAGCGTGAGCCATGGATATAGCACTATGGGTGGAATAGAGTATAATGATGGGGGTTATGTGGAGAAGACAAAAAAGGAGAAGGTCTCACATAAACGAGGCTAATCAATGAGCTATGGAGATGCCCATCGATTGATGTTAATGCAAGGAGTAGGGATTTCCATGCAACAGATGCACTTAGAGCTATAAATGTATGAAAGCTCAACAAAAGAAACTAGTGGGTGTGCATCCAACTTGCTTGCCCACTAAGACCTAGGGCACTTGAGGAGGCCCATTCTTGGAATATACAAGCCAAGTTCTATAATGAAAAATTCCCACTAGTATATGAAAGTGACAAAACAAGAGACTCTCTATCATGAAGATCATGGTGCTACTTTGAAGCACAAGTGTGGAAAAAAGATAGTAGCATTGTCCCTTTTCATTTCTCTTTTTTTCTACTTTTTTAGGCCTTCCCTTTTTTTATTTGGCCTTTCTCTTTTTTTCTTTTTTATTGGGACAATGCTCTATTAAATGATGATCATCACACTTCTATTTATTTACAACTCAATGATTACAACTCGATACTTAGAACAAGGTATGACTCTATATGAATGCCTCCGGCGGTGTACCGGGATATGCAATGAACCAAGAGTGACATGTATGAAAGAATTATGAACGGTGGCTTTGCCACAAATACTATGTCAACTACATGATCATGCTAGAAAAAATGACAATGATGAACGTGTCATGATAAATAGGATGGTGGAAAGTTGCATGGCAATATACCTCGGAATGGCTATGGAAATGCCATAATAGGTAGGTATGGTGGCTGTTTTGAGGAAGATATAAGGAGGTTTATGTGTGAAAGAGCGTATCATATCATGGGGTTTGGATGCACCGGCGAAGTTTGCACCAACTCTCAATGTGAGAAAGGGAAATGCACGGTACCGAAGAGGTTAGCAATGATGGAAAGGTGAGAGTGTGTATAATCCGTGGACTCAACATTAGTCATAAAGAACTCACATACTTATTGCAAAAATCTACAAGTCATCAAAAACCAAGCACTACGCGCATGCTCCTAGGGGGATAGATTGGTAGGAAAAGACCATCGCTCGTCCCCGACCGCCACTCATAAGGAGGACAATCAAAGAACACCTCATGTTTCAAATTTGTTACATAACATTTACCATACGTGCATGCTACGAGACTTGCAAACTTCAACACAAGTATTTCTCAAATTCGCAACTACTCAACTAGCACAACTTTAATATCACTACCTCCATATCTCAAAACAATCATCAAGCATCAAACTTCTCTTAGTATTCAAAACACTCATAAGAAAGTTTTTACTAATCTTGAATACCTAGCATATTAGGATTATTTAAGCAAATTACCATGCTATTTAAGACTCTCAAAATAATATAAGTGAAGCAAGAGAGTTCAATAGTTTCTATAAAACAAATCCACCACCGTGCTCTAAAAGATATAAGTGAAGTACTAGAGCAAAACTATATAACTCAAAAGATATAAGTGAAGCACATAGAGTATTCTAATAATTTCCGAATCATGTGTGTCTCTCTCAAAAGGTGTGTACAGCAAAGATGATTGTGGTAAACTAAAAGGCAAAGACTCAAATCATACAAGACGCTCCAAGCAAAACACATATCATGTGGTGAATAAAAATATAGCTCCAAGTAAAATTACCGATGGAAGTAGACGAAAGAGGGGATGCCTTCCTGGTCATCCCCAAGCTGTGGCTTTTTGGTGTCCTTAGATTATCTTGGGGGTGCCATGGGCATCCCCAAGCTTAGGCTCTTGCCACTCCTTGTTCCATAATCCATCAAATCCTTACCCAAAACTTGAAAACTTCACAACGCAGAACTTAACTAGAAAATCTCGTGAGCTCCGTTAGCGAAAGAAAACAAAAGACCACTTCAAGGTACTGTAATGAACTCATTATTTATTTATATTGGTGTTACACCTAATATATTCCAACTTCTCTATGGTTTATAAACTATTTTACTAGCCATATATTCATCAAAATAAGCAAACAACACACGAAAAACAGAATCTGTCAATAACAGAACAGTCTGTAGTAATCTGTAGCTAGCGCAAGATCTGGAACCCCAAAAATTCTAAAATAAATTTCTGGACGTGAGAAATTTATCTCTTAATCATGTTCAAAAATAATTAACTAAATATCACTTTCCAAATAAAAATGGAAGCAGTTCTTGTGAGCGCTAAAGTTTCTGTTTTTTACAGCAAGATTAACAAGACTTTCCCCAAGTCTTCCCAACGGTTCTACTTGGCACAAACACTAATTAAACACAAAAAAACACAACCAAAACAGAGGATAGATAAATTATTTATTACTAAACAGGAGAAAAAAACAAGGAATGAAACTAAAATTGGGTTGCCTCCCAACAAGCGCTATCGTTTAACGCTCCTAGCTAGGCATAAAAAGCAAGGATAGATCTAGGTATCACCATCTTTGGTAGGCAATCCATAAGTGGCTCTCATAATAGATTCATAAGGTAATTTAATTTTCTTTCTAGGAAAGTGTTCCATGCCTTTCCTTAACGGAAATTGGAATCTAATATTTCCTTCATATCAATAATTGCACCAATCGTTCTAAGGAAATGTCTACCAAGAATAATAGGACATGAAGGATTGCAATCTATGTCAAGAACAATAAAATCTACAGGCACATAGTTCCTATTTTCAACAATAAGAACATCATTAATTCTTCCCATAGGTTTCTTAATAGTGGAATCCGCAAGGTGCAAGTTTAAAGAGCAATCATCAAAATCACGGAAACCTAACAAATCACACAGTCTTTGGAATCGTGGAAACACTAGCACCCAAATCACACAAGCATAGCATTCATGATCTTTAATTTTAATTTAATAGTTGGTTCCCACTCATCATAAAGTTTTCTAGGGATAGAAACTTCCAACTCAAGTTTTTCTTCATAAGATTGCATCAAAGCATCAACGATATGTTTGGTAAAAGCTTTATTTTGGCTATAAGCATGAGGAGAATTTAGCACGGATTGTAACAAGGAAACACAATCTATCAAAGAGCAGTTATCATAATTAAATTCCTTGAAATCCAAAAAAGTAGGTTCATTAACATCTAGAGTTTTGATCTCTTCAATCCCACTTTTATCAATTTTAGCATCAAGATCTAAAAACTCCGAATTTTTGGAATGCCTTCTAGGTAAAGGTGGATCATATTAAGTCCCATCATTATCAAGATTCATATTGCAAAACAAAGATTTAATGGGGGACACATCAATAACTTTTAGATCTTCATCTTTATTTTCATGGAAACTAGAAGAACACGCTCTTATAAAGGAATCTTTCTTAGCACGCATCCTAGCGGTTCTTTCTTTGCAGTCATCAATGGAAATTATCATGGCTTTGAGAGACTCATTGATATCATGCTTAGGAGTAATAGATCTAAGTTTTAAAGAATCAACATCAAGAGAAATTCTATCAACGTTTCTAGCCAAATCATCAACTTTAAGCAATTTCTCTTCAAGCAAAGCATTGAAATTCTTTTGTGAATTCATAAATTCCTTAACACTAGTCTCACATTCAGAGGGAATATTATTAAAATTTCCATAATAATTTTTGTAGGAATTACCATAATTATTAGAGGAATTACTAGGATAAGGCATAGGATTAAAGTTTCCTCTATACGCGTTGTTACCAAAATTATTCCTACCAACAAAATTCACATCCATAGATTCATTATTATTCTCAATCAAAGTAGGCAAAGGCATATCATTAGGATCATAGGAAACATTTTTATTAGCAAATAATTTCATAAGTTCATCCATCATTCCACTCAAAACATTAATTTCTTCTATCGCATGCTCTTTTTTATTAGTAGATCTTTCAGTGTGCCATTGAGAATAATTAACCATAATATTATCTAGGAGTTTAGTAGCTTCTCCTAAAGTGATTTACATAAAAGTGCCTCCCGCGGCCGCATCTAAAAGATTTCTAGAAGCAAAATTCAATCTGACATAAATTTTTTGTATAATCATCCACAAATTCAAACCATGTGTTGAGCAATTATGTATCATTAATTTCATCCTCTCCCAAGCTTGTGCAACATGTTCATGATCAAGTTGCTTAAAATTCATAATATCGTTTCTAAGAGAGATGATCTTAGCGGGAGGAAAATACTTAGAGATAAAAGCATCTTTGCACTTATTCCAAGAATCAATACTATTTTTAGGCAAAGACGAAAACCAAGCTTTAGCACGATCTCTAAGCAAAAAGGAAATAACTTCAATTTAACAATATCATTGTGCACATATTTCTTCTTTTTCCTATCACACAAATCAACGAAGCTATTTAGATGGGTAGCGGCATCTTCACTAGGAAGGCCGGAAAACAGATCTTTCATGACAAGATTCAGCAAGGCAGCATTAATTTCACAAGATTCAGCATCGGTAAGAGGAGCAATCGGAGTGCTAATAAAATCATTGTTGTTGCTATTGGTAAAGTCACACAATTTAGTGTTATCTTGAGCCATCATGACAAGCAAGCAATCTAACACACAAGCCAACAAGAAACGGGCAAAAAGAGGCAAATAGAGAAAGAGAGGGAGGATAGAGAGAGAGGGCGAATAAAACAGCAAGGGTGAAGTGGGGGAGAGGAAAACGAGAGGCAAATGGCAAATAATGTAATGCGGGAGATAAGGGTTTGTGATGGGTACTTGGTATGTTGACTTTTGTGTAGACCTCCCCGGCAACGGCGCCAGAAATCCTTCTTGCTACCTCTTGAGCACTGCATTGGTTTTCCCTGAAGAGGAAGGGATGATGCAGCAAAGTAGCGTAAGTATTTCCCTTAGTTTTTGAGAACCAAGGTATCAATCCAGTAGGAGGCTACGCGCCCCTCGCACCTGCACAAAACAAATAAATCCTCGCAACCAACGCGATAAGGGGTTGTCAATCCCTACACGGTCACTTACGAGAGTGATATCTGATAGATATGATAATATAATATTTTTGGTATTCTTACGATAAAGATGCAAAGTAAAATAAAAGGCAATGAAAATAACTAAGTGTTGGAAGATTAATATGATGAAGATAGACCCGGGGGCCATAGGTTTCACTAGTGGCTTCTCTCAAGAGCATACGTGTTTTACGGTGGGTGAACAAATTACTATTGAGCAATTGACAAAATTGAGCTTAGTTATGAGAATATCTAGGTATGATCATGTATATAGGCGTCACATCCGAGACAAGTAGACCGACTCCTGCTTGCATCTACTACTATTACTCCACACATCGACCACTATCCAGCATGCATCTAGAGTATTAAGTTCAAGAGAACAGAGTAACGCTTTAAGCAAGATGACATGATGTAGAGGGATAAATTCATGCAATATGATAAAAACCCCATCTTGTTATCCTCGATGGCAACAATACAATACATGCCTTGCTGCCCCTACTGTCACTGGGAAAGGACACCGCAAGATTGAACCCAAAGCTAAGCACTTCTCCCATTGCAAGAAAGATCAATCTAGTAGGCCAAACCAAACTGATAATTCGAAGAGACTTGCAAAGATAACCAATCATACATAAAAGAATTCAGAGAAGATTCAAATATTGTTCATAGATAAACTTGATCATAAACCCACAATTCATCGGTCTCAACAAACACACCGCAAAAGAAGATTACATCGAATAGATCTCCACAAGAGAGGGGGAGAACATTGTATTGAGATCCAAAAAGAGAGAAGAAGCCATCTAGCTAATAACTATGGACCCGAAGGTCTGAAGTAAACTACTCACACATCATCGGAGAGGCTATGGTGTTGATGTAGAAGCCCTCCGTGATCGATGCCCCCTCCGGCGGATCTCCGGAACAGGCCCCAAGATGGGATCTCGTGGATACAGGAAGTTACGGCGGTGGAATTAGGGTTTTGCCTCTGTGTTTGATCGTTTGGGGGTACGTAGGTATATATAGGAGGAAGAAGTACATCAATGGAGCAACAGGGGCCCCACGAGGGTGGAGGGCATGCCTGGGGGGGTAGGCGCGCCCCCCTACCTCGTGGCTTCACTACAAAAAAATACACTTCCGTGATGATACGTGTTTGTCATAGTAGGTCGCTTTTTTTGTCATGCATGTACATCCATGACAAATTTATGACAGAATCAAGATAGTCATACCTGTGCTGTCATAGAAGTTTTCCATGACATTACCAAAATTATCATCACGGAAGTGTCCACTTCCATGACAATAAATCACGCGTCACAGAAGTGCTTTCGTCAAGGGTGACCGACACGTGGCATCCACCGTAACGGAACGCCGTTAAGCTATCGGGTCGGGTTTTGGATCCGATAACTCATTAACAGCCACGACCAATGGGGATTTTCCACATGTAAAATCATCATTGGCTGGAGGAGACACGCGTCAACTCATCCAATGGGCGAGACGCGCCTATGATATGTTGACACGTGGACCGACCCATCAAGTTTAAATGGGCCGGCCCGACTGAAGGCCCACAAGATTTTACGGACCATAATGGGTCGGCCCAGCTAAAGGCCCACGAGATTTTGCGGACCATAATGGGCTGGCCCACCTAAAGGCCCACAAGATTTTGCGGGCCATAATGGGCCGGCCCAGGTAAAGGCCCGTAAGATTTTTGTGTGCCGTAATGGGCCGGCCCAGGTAAAGGCCCACAAGATTCTTGCGGATCATAATGGGCCGGCCCAGCTAAAGGCCCACGAGATTTCGCCGACATTAATGGGCCGGCCCAGCTGTAGGCCCACAAGATTTTGAGTACCCTATTAGGCTGGCCCATTAACTGTCTCCCATGTTTTGGGCCAAATACCGGCCCATATTTGATCCGGTCCATTAATGGCCTGCCACGCTCCGGGCCGAATAGTGGCCCATATGAGATCCGGCCCGTTAAAGGCCTACCACGTTCTGGGCCAAATTACGACCCAGATCAGGTCCGGCCCTTTAAGACGCTTTGGGCTCAAATATGGCCCATATCAGATTCGGCCCGTCAACTGGACACTATGCTTTTGGGCCCACTTGCTAAAGGCCCACTTAGTAATTCGGCCTGATATTAGTTTTGGCCTGTTAAGGGCCCGTTTAACATTTCGGCCCTATATTAATTTCAGCCTGTTAAAAGCCCGTCATATAGTTGGGCCTAACTACGACCCAGTTTACATCCGGCCTGCTCGCAGCCGATATCTGAGTGGGCCAAACAAGGACCGAGACAATTTTTCGGCCTGTTAAAATCCCGTGATTTGATTCGCACAATCATGGGCCGGGGTTCATTTCGGGCTGCTGCCGGCCCATGAGCTGATCGGCATGTTTCAGGCCCAACCTACATCGTGATTGCATGACGGCCCGATTATGTACCGTAATTTTACGGTTTGGCCGGTTTACTACGAAGACAAGATATATATACAGTAAAATAACTGCAGCATCGTGAATAAGAAAAAACCTAGACTATAGAATAAAGAAATTACGGCATATTACATCCACTAGGATCAAAATTCACCATTATGATAATAAAGCACAAGCAGACAACAGATTACATACACTGGGCATCAAAGATCGCCACCAGTGCAAATAAACACGCCGACAAAATAATATACAAAACCGACAGCACTTCAATAGAGTTCAAGAAAGGTTAGCCCTGCTGGGGAGCTGCAGGGCAAGCAGCTGAGCAAGATGATGAGACTGCGCTTGTTCAACACTTGTATCTTCCTCACTCTGAAAGATAAACAAGCAGACAGATGACAGGTTTTGCACATAAAAGTATCAGTGCTGACAATTCATCACATTTCTTACTGACGAATAAAGTGACACAATTTAAATTTGCATTAACACAATATGGTATTGTTCAGGTCAAGACATGGCAGGAAATGACATTGTGAAGGAGTTGGCAGCTTCACGACACCACTGGATTACAGATCAAGAACTCATAAGTATCAATGGTTAGTGTGTTGTCAATTTATACCATTTCAGATTGGCAAACAAAGAGACGGTTTAAATAATAGTAGAATGATATGACATTGTTCATAGTTAAGACATTGAAGAATATGACATTGTGCTGTAGTGGGTAGGTTCACCACACCACTGGATTACAGATGAAGAACAGAAGCATACATGCAGTGCAAAAGAAGATCACTTCCTCTGTATAGTTTAATTTACATGGTATGAAGAAGGAACTTGGTTGTACAACTGAAAACTTAAATTGAGAAAGGACGAACTTTTGTTTATGAACTACATATAATAAACTTTAAACAAGCAATTTGATGCAAACACCAAAAATAAACAGCTGTTGCAGTCATGCCTAACCAAATATATACAACAAAGTTTGAAGGCTTGAGATGGACAAACTTACATTATTGGTGAAGACAGGCTCTATAAAGGCCTTGTCCATGCTGATGGGGGGGGGGGCAATTCAAGAAGTTTACCACATAATCTTCTTCAAAAGCATTGCCTTTATTCTACATTTTGTTAAGAGTAAATATAGATGTGATATTATACGAAAAAATGGAGAATATTTAAGATAAGATGAAGAGTGATGCTACATAACCAAGTAGCTATAAATGTAAGTGCAGCGATACAGGCAAAAGGTACAACCAAGAGCAATGCACAGCTAAACTTCTTCAGTACCAACCTTATGGTAAGAGTAAATATAGATCTGATGTGTAGAAAATGGAGGGCAAAGGAAAATAAGCTGCAGAGTAATGGTATATGAACAACTACCTGTCATTATAAGTACACTGATAAAGGACAAAATGTACTTATAAGAGCAATGCAGAGCTAAAAAACATTGGCATTGGATATATTCTACACTAATGTAACCATTCATACAGATCAGATAATTTGGAGCGAACAATTGATAAGCAAGCTATCATGCATACTGCTGTCACATAATGAACCAGGTATGTATGCAAGTACAGTGATACAGGACAATAGGTACTAACAAGAGCAAAGCAGCGGGCAACATATTTGCGATATCCTGTCGTTCTTGTCAAACTGGAGTTCTTCTTCGAGCAGATTTCCTGCAAACAAGATCCGTAAGGCACATGCGGAAAAGTAGAAGTTCAAATTCTCATGTGATTTCATAGACAGTACCTCATCCTGGGAACGAGACCAGTGCATAACAAGGTTTTTCCATTCAATGTCTTCTAAATTTAGCATAGGAGACTTCATCGGAAATTCGTTTATAGACTTGCCATCAAAGTGTGATTTCCTCAGGTAACACCGATACTGCTGCAATGCTTCCTTGAAAAGCACAAGCAAGCTTTGCTCATCATGACTATCCAGATTGACCCTCGCCTAGTTACAACAATGTAATGTAAATTATTGATGTGTTCAATCAGCAGAAAACAGGAAAATAATAACCATGAATAATAGCACTTACACGTAAGTTGGACAGGAAGATGTGAAAATGGTGTTTGTCTTCACAATAATCTTCCCATGATGGGAATATATGCACGTATTCCCTAACAACATTGAAAGCATTGTCTTTTAAACTGGGAATAAATGGAATGGGGTTCCAATCTGCAGGAATTGGCCGTCTCTGTAGTTGGGATAGGTCTTCGGCCGGTGGACTTACTGTACTTTTTGCTGGAGTGGGATTTTTCTGTGGTACAGCTGGTGCTATGGCAAATGAAATCGGTATACCTTTTGCTGGAGTGCAGGTCCTATGTGGTGGGGCTAGTGGTGTGGCCAGTGAAGTATGCGTACAGTCTGCTGGAGTCGGTCCTACGTTTTGTGTCACTGGTTGTACAGCCAATATAAGTGGGGTGCTGTCTGATTTCTCCGGCACCACCACGTTTTTCAAGGACTTTGCTGGTGCTCCTTTAGGTTCGGCAATCACCCTCTTCCTTTTTGATATCTGATGCACCAGAACAACATTTGAGTGGAAAAACATGGTACGATGACAGATGGAATATGTATTGACAATGGATGGGCATGGCATCTCGACATATATGATGAGTAAACTAAGCAGATGGCGGTGCAACAAAGTAGAAGAAATGCAAGACAACATATGCAAGATACGCGCAATCAATAAAACCTTGCCAAATTAGAACAGGAACCTTGATGGGTGAACAGGACAGGCCATCTGCCTTTGACTCCTCGAGGTTAGAATAGTCATTAGGATGATATTCTGAACAAGAATCAATAGGTGGGGAGCGTATGGGTTTCATTGCTTCCAGAATGGCACTCAATGCCTTGGTGCCAATTTTGTAAGTCATTGCAGTGTTCCACAATATTCTTCTGATGCGCGGATTCTGATATTCACTATAATTGCGTATGATATCTGAGAACCATGAAAACGTAAATAGTTGTGAGATTATCTTTATAATGCAGATGATATTCTAATATAGGGGCGCCCCTGTAAACACTTGTGTGCTATCACTGGATTCTTATGAGAGAGCTCATGTGTGCTGTAATATGGTGCGTGCATTTATATAATCTGGCATAAGTACACAAAAAAATAGGCTCCAGAAGTAAGGATAGCTGGCAGATGATAGGTTCATAATATACTGTATAGAGAGTTTATTGCCAAACCATGATAACAAGAGCACACAGCAACTAGGCAGATCATAGTGTACATAACAGGGGTACACCATAACCAGGATGTATAAATTGGGAAAGTGGAACTGGCTGGAAATTACGGTGTTGTATTGCCGCTAGTAATTGAAAGCCTATCGATCATGTACAGGCCAGCTCTATCAGCTTTTAGACTGCAGATGTCCCTGCTCCCCTTCCTGACAAGGAACATACTATGCTTCCCATACAGAACACCGCACGGGCTGCCGGCCGAACCACCGGCCCCACCGCCTGTGTTCCTCCGCCACCCCCACCCCCACCCCCGCCCCCACCCGCGTCGAGTTTTCTTTGTTCGACGAGGCCCCACCACCGCCCCCACAACCACCGTCCCCACCCGAGCCCGTTCGATTGCACCTGCGAACTCCAACGAGCTCTGAAAAATCAACTGACCTAATTTTGAAATTTAGTCTACTGTGATTTAACTAGTGTGGAATATAAAAGGGGAAAACCATGAACATTGCGAGTATGGTGTTGAGCGTTCCATGGCAGATCTGAAGGTGCAAACCGGACAAAGGCAACTTCGCAACCAAGACAAGAAATCGGAGTAAAGCAGTGGCGATCTATTTTCTTGCTGCGATAAATAAGTTGAGCAGATACGAAAGAGTACCGCCTCTGGTGCGGCGCCGTGTACGCATCTGTTGAGAATTTGACGGTGCTGCAGTAGCGATGGCTGTCGACGGCATGGAAGCAGATCTAGGAGGGTAGACGGTGGCGACAGGGCGCGGTGGACGAGACGGTCGTAGGAGCGGTGCCGGCAAGGTGGACGACAGCGGGGATGAAGCAAGAGGACGGGATGCAAGGATCCCGGTCCGAAGCCGTGGATGAGAGAGGTCGATCTCTTGTAATGGACGGCGGCGTCTGGGTATCAGCTCCGGCATGGTGGAGGAGGACGGCGGTGGATGGGGTGGCGGACGGTGGCGGCGGACGGAGGAGGGTGGGGTCGAGAGGGTGTTTTGGCGCCCATGGAGTACAAATGGGGAAAAGGGAGGTAGAGAGGAAGGGGGGAACCATGTATTCAGGGTGCGCTTGTCTCAAATGCGAGGAAATTTACAAAATTAGCCCCCGTTTCAAATTTCTACTACATCACAGCAACACTAGTCGGTTGGGGATAGAAAGGTAATCTCGCATACACCGAATATTTGCCAACGAGAGTTTGTTTTTGGCGCCCACCATGTATGAATATGAATCGGGGAGGGAGTCGATTTCGGCCGAGGACACACTGTGTTTTGGCGATCACCGTGTATGAATCCGGGTGAGAGGCGGTTATGTAATGTTTGGGTGAAATTACAAACCTACCCCTATCGAAACCTATAGAAATTCAGCATATAGGCTTTGCGTGGCAGGGATAGGCAGTAGTGATTTCCATCTCGCAGATTTTGGTTTCGGGCGGTTACTGCGACTTTCCCCGCTTCGTTCAAATGTTGCAGAGTGCACGTTTACCGTGCCAACTCAATTCGAATCCCGTTTATATTCTTTTTTTGGGCGGGATCCATTTTCAATTGGAATTACATTCTATATACATCATTTTTTATATATACTTTCAAAAGCACAACAAAGAATTCTGCTCCTTTATATGTATAATATGATTTACAAATACAACGATCTTGAAATCTTAAGGTTGAATTTGAATTTTTTTAACCCAATTATGTTCTACTAAAATGTATGGATCAGTAATATCTACATATTACATAACATAGATGTGCGTGAATTCATATGAGTATGCATGTTTGATAGATCAATTTTGGTTCGAGTATGGATTACATGTATCATCATCTCGAATTCAAATATTTGAATCCCTTTTTTGTTCACTCCTTTCACGCCCATATCTCTCGCATGCATGCTCCTTCAGGTAGCTATCACTCTCTTTTCTCGAGCTCACCCGCACGCTCACTTCATGTTGCTCCTATCCTCGCAAACATGGTCTCCCGAGGTCTCCCTTGAGAAGTGTCACACTCTCCCTATCATTATACATTATACGGTTTTCATTATCTCTCACGTCTCTACTGTTCTCTGGTATCACTCGGTACCTAAGCTTTCTTTTTCACCGCCAAACACACAGTCTCAACTCGTCTTTCACTTTGTCTTTCTCTCTATGGGATTCTCTCACACACCCTATATGTCTCTACATATGACTCATACCACTAAAATTACCCTCTCTATCTCTCCTGTAGACACAACATTTGTTGCGGTCTCCTTTTCGTCTCCATCCTAGACTGACATTATTCATTTGTTTACCGATCAGACAACCCCGACTACCGTCTCCTCTCTCTCTCTCTCTCTCTCTCAGACACACACACAACTCCTGCTTCCACTCCCCTTCCCGACTACCATCTCTCTCTCACACACACAAAACTCTCGCTTTCGCACCCCGACTCGTATTTCTCTCACAAACATTTATCGACTAGCTAGCCTCTAGATAGGTTTATACACCCGCACACTCATGCTTCCACCATCGCATACATGTCTCTCTCCCGCTCCTTGTATCTATGTAGATTTATCTTCCCTTCTTGAGACACGCCCTCTCGGCCATGCACACACACACACTATCGCCTCATTTTAAGCTGATACCTATCGCACACACACTCCTTGTGTCTTTGTCACACATGCACTCCGTCCTCCTCCACTCACCCTCTCTCTCACACACACATGGGCTTTTTGCAACAACTAGCAAGATGCCCATGCGTTGCATGGAACATCAAGATGCATTTGTATGAGTAGTTTATCTTTTGGGGGAAAATGATGAATGAGGGAAGGACTTATTTGCAAATGTGGAGAGGGGTGTGGGTATCTTTTTGCAAAATTGCCGTAGTTTCCTTCCTATCCGTCAGATATAGATCGGACGGCCTATATTGCAGGATGGCAGGCACACGATCATCACCGACAATGCTTATTATAAGAGTAGGGATAAAAAATAGAGTTGGTGATGATGGTGGGCCTGCCATCCTGCAATGTAGGTCGTCTGATTTATATCTGACGAATAGGAAGGAAAATATGGCAATTTACCCGCACTCTTCACCACATTTACAGATAAGGCCTTCCCTCATTCATCCTTTTCTCCCACAAGAACCTGATGTTCCGTGCAACGCACGGGCATCTTGCTAGTAAGAGTAGAAATTAGACATATACCACTTCTCGAATCTTGAAACCAGCAACATTCCTCCCTTATCTCATCAAAACCGCCAAAGGAATATATTTTGAGTGAAACATAACATATTTTTAGTGATATACGTATTTCAAAGCTAGACTTTTTTTCTATCAAATCGGTGAATATGTATTAATCCAGTGGCGGAGACAGGCCTGGGGCAGCTAGGGCTATAGCCCCAGGCCTAGAAACAACTTCCTTTGTAATTTCTTCATGCAAAGCATAGAAAATCATAGAAGTTTATCACTCAACATAGCACAGTCCTAGGCATAATCTGCATCTAGCTCCGCCACTGTATTAATCTACTTTGATCGTGTGGCAACGCATTGGCACATTGCTAGTAGTTATTATAATTTTTTGGACACCAGACAAATGGTGGAGTACATATACGAAGAGAAGAGGCGCACGCACGCAGTTGGCCTCTCGCTGTCTCGCACACATGAGTGTTACGTAAAGGCGACGTTAACAAATAAACTCTAAAACCCTAGGGGCACGATTGCTGCATTCACGGGTACCGGTTACGTGGTGGAGCACCTTTGTAGGAATAGTCAGCTCGCGAGATAATTTGATCCGTAGGAGTTGATGGTCGGGACCACAGGTGAATGACTTGGAGCGCGGTGGCTCGCCAGTTGCCACAGATTGAGTAGCCACGTTCAAAATATCGTTTTTTAGCGGGGGTTAAGATTTCCGATTTTCAATGGCGCGTTATAAGTAGTAAGTAGTTTTTAGAATGATTGGTATGGAGCGAAAATGGAATTCATAGTACTACGTACCTCCTTGGCGTATGGTTGTATGGTTTGTTTGTTTTTCGATGGAGGTTGTATGGGTTTATGTTGCGAGATGTTGAACCTGGTAGTTCTAGGGCAAATACTATGGTTTAGATTTAGATGCTGGTTTTCTTTAATGAAAATCGGAAGGGGAAACCCTTCTTCGATTAAAAAAACTACTACCTCCATTCTGGTTTACTAGTCCCCATCGTACTTTGGGTCAAAGTTTTTCCATGAACTTTACTTGTAAAATGTGAATGGAAAACGAGATTTTGTTATACCCAAACAAAAAACGACTGGAGGGAGTGATTGCTCTGACACGGACGCGACCTCTCATAGCGCAGGCATTGAACCGGCGCGTCGGCCAAGAGGGTCGCACTCGCTACAGGCCCGGCTGAGCACGCCTCCTCGCCGCGTGCAACCAGCTTAAGACTGCCCGCCTGCCTTCATTGAATCCGCGCGTGTGCCGGCAGGCATTTTAGAACACAAAAAATGACTAAAATATAATTAATTTACGCATGGTGTTGACTTGTTGTGCTCGCACTGGTAGTAGGAACTAGTAGAGGATTTTCTTTATTTATAACTCTCCTCACATTTTTTTGGCTTTGAAGTGAAACATGGTTGTGGACATTATGTATGAATGTGCAGATATCTGTGAACATGAGTTTGATGTGGAAGTTGAACTTGGAATGTCGGGCTTGCGCGTGAACTACACCATGTCCAATGCTTCGTCTGTTGTTGTTTGGAAAGTAATTGCTATTATTACATGACCCGAAAAAAACATTTTGTGCCACATCAGTAGATGCACGGACATCACAATAGGCATGCTGACTGGATAAACATTTGAACCTAGCTATTATGAAGGAAATTTTGTATTGACAACAATTTTAGATAGCAGGAGACGCCTAGCCTGCTCTGCCTCTGCTAGCTTATTTCTGGCTTCTTCCATCTCTTCTTTGGCTTGGGTGAAGAGAGCATCTGATTGCTCTTTTCGCTTCTTCAGGATCTCAGCTACATTCTCAAGGGCTGCTGCACGCTTTCTTTCAGCCTTTACTAATGCCACGAGGACACGAACAGCTGACGACTCCACCTGGCTTGTGTGTAATCCAACATCATCTGGGAATTTGCACCTTGTGTCTAATCCAGCATCATTAGGGAACTGGCACCTTGTGTGTAATCCAGCCTCATGGAGGTCTTGGATGGTGCTCGTCGACGGTCGCGGCAGCTGGATGCTCGTGGAGGTCTACACCCGGCGATTGATCCCCCTTCCTTCGATTAACACTGCACTGCTTTGGCACCGCGGCCCAGAATACTCGGAATCTTACAGTAGCCAACATGATACCAAGTTTGATTTACTCAAGGTTGTAATCTGCCAAGTGCCCACAAGATCTGCGAATTATAAAGACTTCAGGCTAATTGCGTTCTTCAACTGTGGTCTCGCCTATCTGACAGGTCACTGCGGTAAGTGGATAAATCTGAATGTCCATCGCAGGATCATACATCCTCCATGGTTCTCTAATGCAATTGAACACAAGGGCTTCATTTACGCTGTCGACTCCTTCTATGGCTGGACGTATTGCTGGCCTACTCCAGTCATCGCTACAAACGGCTATTACAGCAGTATGTTACTTTCCTATGATATCATGATGGCTTGGTTATATTACTGTCATCATTTGCTGAAAAAATATTCATGCTCATAACATGCTGTTCTTAAGATTAACTAAACCAAGAGCCCTTTTTTATTTGACTCCAACTTGATATGATGTTGTAGGCCGCCTGGTGTCCCTACCCTTCCTAATCCCAGAACCTTTCAAAGAAAAGCGGCATGGCAGTTGCAGGTGGTTCCTGGCTCGATCAGACGATGGCGAAAGATTGATGATCGTTCACACGTACCGGACGTGTTGTTTCACGGAATACAATCACAATCACTGCAAGGTCTTTGAGCAGGATCCCAACTTCTCTGGGCCTTCAGGAATTTTTGACTGGAGGCTGGTAAGTAGCCTTGGTACACGCTCTCTGTTTGTCGGACTATATTATCCGATTAACCAGGAGATAACCGACGGCAAGGATCATGATGGCAACGCGGTTTTGTTCATCAGGCAAAACTGTGTGTACACCGCGTACCATGCGTCTCTGCATGCACAATACCCTGATATGTGCCGCCACGCTCTGCAGCCCAAAGTAGGAGAGAGGGTCGCAAGTATCAGACTTCGACCTGCTGGCTGGAGCTTCCCCCGTCAGGCACCCATCTGGTTCAAGCCGTCAGCCAATCTCCACAGCTTAATAAATAGTAACGTCTAACTGAGCCAGTTAGTTAGATGCATACACTTGGTGTAGTAGGAACTTTATTTAGTTTGATGCATACACTTGTTCATTTTTGGTAGCCCTTTTGTAATGATGGTTGATGTTTGGTTTGGAAGAGAGAGCTGCGTCTTCACTCTTCTGGCCTGCTTACTGCTTCTGTTGCACCCCCAGCCCTGGTTGCTGCTGCTGCTGTTTTCAATGTACAATCAGTAGTATATTTCGTCTGTTGGTTGAATAAATGTGTTGTTAGAACGACAAACACAATGTTTTGGAAGTCGTTGCACGGTTCGATCCTTTAGTGCCCCGTACCGTATGTAGCGCATACTGTTTATCGTACGGAACACTTTTTTTTGAAACTCGGAACACATTTTCCACTTGCTGATAACATGCAGCCCACTGATGAAGGCCCAATAGAGAAGCCCA
Source organism: Triticum dicoccoides (assembly GCF_002162155.2). Taxonomy (NCBI): domain Eukaryota; kingdom Viridiplantae; phylum Streptophyta; class Magnoliopsida; order Poales; family Poaceae; genus Triticum; species Triticum dicoccoides. The sequence goes on along the minus strand of NC_041390.1, from coordinate 42,455,183 downwards.
TAATTAACTGGAAGGGAGGCTCTCACATGAATCCAGCCCAGGTACATGCTCATGCCCCCCTAAACATAAATAAGTAAATAAATAAATAAATAAAGCTAAATGCTCATGCACCAGTTCTTTGGGAAAATAGCTAGCCCAGTATTTCTTTTTGAAGAATACCCAAGCTAGGCCTATTTGTTTTCTCCAAATTACCGGGCTGCAAATCTTTCAAGACAAGGAGGGATGCATTCCGGCTTGGCTTAAGACTATGGTCAATGTCTGTTAAAAGTAATATCAAAAGGGGTTGAAATTCCAAAAAAATTATAGCAAATGGGATATAAGTTTCTTTTTTTGTTTTTGTTCTTCACTGATATCTTATACGTATTACATTGGATTTAAAATGACATAGTACTAATTTATTTTTAAATTTGTTTTACTATGGCTATTAATTTTTGGATTAAGAATATTTTGTTCCCCAGCAAAAATTTGCAAATTTTCAAAATTTCCCACATATTTAGTTAATTTTTTGACCCTGGTACTGACCAGAAAATGGCCAACAATTCTAAAAATGGAAAACGGGCTGCAATAAATTCCATATGAATTAGAAAATGAGTAAAAAATATAAAAATAATAGCAAATGGGCTGTACACGCCACATATTTCGAGGTTGGCTTGTTTACGAAAGGCTTTGTCAGTGAGCACATGATTCTAGCAGCAGTTAGTGTTGGATGTCCATCCAACGGCCGATGTGCTTTTTTAATCTCTGATCTTCCTGCTCCAGCCGCCTAAACTAGCACCAGTGGGACTGCCTGCTCCCTCCTCTTGTGGCCCGCTGTGATGCCGCGCAGGCTTCCCTGGCCCACCCTACTCCCTTCGCTGGCCTGGCCACACGCAATCAACTGCCTCCTTATTACGCGAAAAAAAATGATTCCTCCCACTGACATCTGGGGCGCACCGGTTGGGAGGCTAACCTGTGGGCCTACTAAGTTGACGCGTACGCAGGGCTTGTCAACTTAGTCAACAAATGATTCTAGCAGTAGTAACCGTTGCATTTGAATCGAACGATCCTGCTGCTTCTTCAATCGATGCTCTTCTTGCACCAGCCGCCCAAACCAGCGCCGGGGAGGCCGCCTGCTCCTGCCTCCAGTGGCCGGCTGTGCTGCCGATGAGGCCTCATCGCCCCCTACTACTCCCACCGCTAGCCAGGCCCTGCGGCGACGGCAGCCTCACACCGCAGCTGAACCAGTGAACCCTCGTACTCCTCCCCGCGTGGGCATCCACTGCCGCGTCTTCCCCGGCTCCGCGTCATCCCCTTCCTAGGCCTCGCCGTTGTCCACCGCCTTGGTGCTCTCGGTGCGGCGTGGTCAACGTGGTCAATGACATTCCATCGGAAGAGTACTGTACCTGGAGAGGCTGACAGCTGGGTCCACGGCCACAGCCCAGTTTTTTTGTGATTTGCCAAGTAAGTCACTTTGTCAGGCCTGTTGGGCTGCAAATCTTTCAAGACGAGAAGGAGAGGTTTCATTCGGCTGGCTGAGAAAATGGCCCATCAGTAATGAGAAATGGGCTGTACATTTTTAAAACACATCAAACCGGCAATTAGTTTCAAATATCTTTTTTTATTTCGAGATTTGAAATTACATTAATTTTTATGTGTGGAGAATTTGTTGGATTTTATATTGATATACATTTATTTTTAAAATCAGTTTGAATGTGAGTCGAAATTTGGGGATTAAAAACAGTTCGGACCGCACCGAAATATGCAAAATTTCGTATAATTTTTTAACCGTGGCCACAATATGGGCTGTAATGCTAACAAAAATAATATGGGCTCCAAAAAAACCTTAATAATTAGCAAATGGGCTGTAAATTATTAGAAATAATGGCAGATGGGCTGTATGCTGTTTCCCATAGATTTGAGGCTTTCCTAAAAAAAGGTTGACGCACAAGCAGTGACTGTTGGATGGCCATCCAACAGTCGTCGTGCTTCTTCAATCTCTGCTCTTCCTGCTCCAGCCGCTCAAACATGCGCCGGCGGGACTGCCAACTCCCTCCTCAACGCAGCCGGCTCTGCTGCCGCGTAGGCCTCACCGCCCCACTGTACTCCCATCGCTGGCCTAGCCATCCCTCTACTCATCCACACCTGCTGTTATTCTCTGGCGACGACGAGGCCTCGTACAGTCGAAATGTTCCCCCCGCTGTCAGCTCGGACCCACCGGAAGTGCCTCCTTATTACGCACAAAAAAAATGAATACTCCCCCAGCTAGCTGGGACCCACCTTGGCGGGAGGCTGACTTGTGGGCCTACTAAGTTGACGGGGACGAAGGGCTTTGTCAACTTAGTCAATATGAACGATTCTAGCTCCAGTGACCGTACGATGTCCATCCAACAGCCGTAGTGCTTCTTCAACCTCTGGTCTTCTTGCTCCAGTCGCCCAAAGCAGCGCTGGTCATGCTGCCTGCTCCTGCCTACCGTGGCCGGCTGTGCTGCCGCGGAGGCCTCACCGCCCCCTACTATTCCCACCGCTGGCCAAGCCCTGCGATGACGGCAGCCTCACACCGCAGCCGAACGAGTGAACCCTCATACTCCTCTCCGCGTGGGCATCCACTGCCGCGTCTTCACCGGCTCCGCGTCGTCCCCTTCCCAGGCCTCGCCGTCGTCCACCGCCCTGGTGCTCTCGGCGCGGCATGGTCAACGTGGTCAAGGAACGACTTCCATCAGACATGGACTGTACGTGGAGAGGCTGACAGCTGGGTCCACGGCGACAGCAAGGAAGTGCCTCCTTATTACGCGGAAAATAATGATTCCTCCACCTGACAGCAGGGACCCACCGGACGGGCCACCGTATTTCGCGAAAAAAACGTTTCCCCCTGAGTGCTGGGACCCACCAGCTACACCTTCGCACGCAAGGAAGTGCATCCGGGCAAAAAAAAGGATTCGCCCCCCTGACTGCTGGGACCCACCAGCTACATCTTCGCAGGCAAGGAAGTGTCCGAAAGTCGGGACCCACCTGGTCGAAGCGTACATAGCGTTGTCATTCTGGTCGCGAACGTGTACGTACATATATACTCGTGGATGTAAAGGCGCGCACGTGTGGTAGTAGAGGCGGCCAGGGTGCAAGAAAGAAAATACAGCCACGTATGTGTACATACGGGCAGGGTCTCGAACGCCTACTCGCGCATACGTACGGCAGGGGCTCGTGTACATGGCTAGGTCGGAACGGAGAAACAACATCGTCGTCGTGTTCATGGGTCAGAACGGAATGCGTGGTCGTGTTCATCGGGAGGGCTTGGACGGAAGAGGCGATGGAAACGAGGCCTGGCATACCGCAAAACGGAGGAAACGGACCTCTTACGGTCGAAACGGGGGTCCTGTTGATCGGGAGGGGTGTGGAGTACCGCAAAACGGAGGAAACGGACCTCCTACGGTCGAAACGGGGGTCCTGTTGATCGGGGGGTGGCGTACCGCAAAACGGAGGAAACAGACTTGTGTTGGAGCGCTATGGTCGAAACGGGGGTCCTGTTCATTGGGAGGGGTGTGGTGTACCGCAAAACGGGACTCCACGGGGATACTGTTCATCTCCACCGTCGACCCCCTCCAGCTTCCACGAGCTACTGTTCATACACCGTCGACATCCTGCAGCCACCATGGGCTCATGTTCATCCATCCTCCACCGCGCGCTA
>NC_041390.1:42442987-42451193 GCF_002162155.2 Triticum dicoccoides | reverse complement strand
ACCCCTCCACAGGCACCCCTCCACCATCTACTATTCATCCTACCCTCCACACCACGAGGTCCTGTTCATCCACCCCTCCACGGGCACCCCTCCACCGTCTACTGTTCATCCAGCCCTCCACCACACCACGGGGTCCTGTTCATCCAGAGGCAACGCAACCGCTCACTGTTCATCCAACCCCCTCCCCCCCCGCAACGCTCACTGTTCATCCCATCGATCGGCTTCAGTTAGCAGCAGTAGCCAAGGAATCGCACGATCGGGTTCAGTTAACAGCCATCGATCGATCGCTCGGGTTCAGTAACGCGTAGCCTGCAGTGCAATCGCTCGGGTTCAGTTAGAGCCCAACACCTAGCTCGGGTTCAGTTAGAGCCAACGCCTCGCACACACGCGCGTACGTGTATGAGAGAAACACGCATCGCTCGGCCCCCGACCTCCCACCGTAACCGGGAACTCCCCGAAATTTTCCTCCCCCTCGCTTCTACCACGGTTTTTTCCGTCATGGACGGCCCAAAGAATGTCATCCAGCTGCGTCTCCGGCCCTCCCAGGACGAAAAGCCCATTTTCTGTCATGATTTTTTGTCATAGAAGTAGGAGCCCACCACATCTATGATGATACCGGGTTTTGTCACAATTATCGTCATAGAAGTGTCACATGTATGACAGAATTTTTTTTCATTCGGCCCAAAATGTCATGGATGTGTCTTTTTTTGTAGTGCTTCCCTGTTGGTTGCTTGACGTAGGGTCCAAGTCTCCTGGATCATGTTCATTCTGAAAATCACGTTCCCGAAGGTTTCATTCCGTTTGGACTCCGTTTGATATTCTTTTTCCGCGAAATTCTAAAATAGGCAAAAAATAACAATTCTGGGCTGGGCCTCCGGTTAATCGGTTAGTCCCAAAAATAATATAAAAGTGAATAATAAAGCCCAATAATGTCCAAAACAGAAGATAATATAGCATGGAGCAATCAAAAATTATAGATACGTTGGAGACGTATCACCTTACATCTCGGTTCCCAGAGGTGGTCGACTGGATTTATATGCGTGTGTTTACAGGGGGTGCGAACCCTTGTGCTAGTGGAGGGGGTGGCTTATATAGAGTGCGCTAGGAACCCAGCCAGCCCACGTTACAAGGGGTTTAAGGTACATCAAGATGGGGGCATTACTGGTAACGCTAGCAATTAAGTGACATAAATGCCTATTAAGTCTATGAAGTAAATGCCCGACCATTTTCATGCAGAGTGACTTTAGGTCTTCTGTCTGTCGAGTGATAAATTGTTGTGGTCGAGTGACTTTGAATCTTCCGAGTGGAATGCCTTGTAGTCGAGTGAATGATGCTATCCCTTGAATGCTTCTAGTTTTAAGAGGGTCTCCTAGGGGAGGGTGTCTAGGTCAGGCCTATGACCCTACCCTAGGTACATAGCTTCATCATTAGCCCCCGAATGGTTCAGGGTTTGAGTGGAGAAGGAGTTGAGAACACCTCCGATTCAATTTTCGCGCTTTAGAAGCATCTTATTGGGACCAAATGAGCAATCATGATGACTTCAACTTCTTTTTCAGTCGCCTCGATCCATTCTTGGTTCTGTCGAGTGAACTTTTACTGCGATTCTTCGAGTACTGATATGGGAAAAATCTTCCGTTTGACAGGTTGCTCTACTGCTCGCGGATATTGTGGGATTCGAATGTTGGGGAAGCGCGCGGGGCGGAGGAGGCCGCAGTAATCGGACGGGATTAGGCAGGGCTGCCTCGATCACCGCACCACCTTTCTTGCCACGTATCTCGCGCGCGACTGTTGCGGGATTTGATAGGATCGTCCGGACCCACAGGCCAGCCACTCGGAAACGACCTAATATAAGGTGCCGGATTGGGGGGTTTTTGCACAATGCATTCCCATTCTTCTTCTTTCTCCCCCGCTTTCTCCACCACATCTACCTCTGCTCCCGGCGCCGCTGCTCTGTTCGAGCTTCGCCCGCTGCAATGGGGAAGGAGAAGACGATGGCTTTGGAGCGTGCGAAGAAGGCGACGGCGAAGGCGAAGGGGAAGAAGTCCAGCCGGGGCGGATCTTCGTCGAGGTCCGGCCTGCCATGCGGCTGGATCCATGGCGACTGGATTCGGTCAACGATTCGTCAGGACGACATCGATGATCTAGTCGAGGGGGGGACTGATTCCCCATGAATCGGCGCGGCTCTCGGAGGGCGAGACCGAACCGCATCCGCGGGAGGGTGAGTGCATTCTCCTCGCCACGCATGTTGACCGCGGATTTTCTTTGCCTCCCCATCCTTTTTTACGAGGCTTCTTGAAATTCTTTGGAGCACAACTCCACCACTTTTCTCCCAACACCATCGTGTACCTCGCTGCCTATGTGTCCATGTGCTAGAACTTCTTAGGTTGTAGGTCACACTGGGGCCTTTTCAAGCACATTTTCACGTGTCATTCCTAGTCAGTCAAGAAGGCCAACCCGAGTGATGAGAGGATGCACGTGATCCAGATGTGCGGGGGTCTTGGGATTCAAATGAGAGGTAAAAGCACTTTCCCAGCCATGATCCTTCCTGAGTCAGTCCGAGGATGGCAGTCGACCTGGTTCTATTGCAAAGACCAGCCGACTCCAGGTCAGTCGACCAGACTTCCTCCCTTCTCCATGGCTCGGGTCGAGAAGCCCTCCGCCTTGAAAGTGATCCTAGAGGAGAAAGCGCAGGTGAAGGTGTTGCTCGAGCTGGTGGTCCAACTCGTCTGTGATGGCGTGACTGGTATGGATCTTTTGGAGGTCTTCCTTAAACGACGCATTCAGCCGCTTCAAGCCCGTGACCATCCGATGTGGATGTATTCGGGTATTGAGGATTCCACTCGGATCCACCCAGAAGAGGTCGACGAGGACACGGTGGAGAAGTGGTTGAGAGGTATCACTGGCAACAAAGATAACCCCAGGGGGTCTAGGATAGTCCCTCCACTCGACGACTCACGCCAACCAGACAAGGTCCGACTCTACATTGCCGAGTGTTCTCTTGATTCATCATGTAATTGCTTGTTGACAACCGACTGATTTTTGCTTCGCTTGTTATCTTTCAGGCCCTTATTGAGATGTACTCGATGCCCAACGGGGAGCAGGAGCAGGATCCGGAGGGGGAGGCGAGAGCGGCGAGTGGCACTCTGATGAAGAGGAGGACGAGGATAGTGACGACCCGAGTGATGAAGAAGAGGTCGACTCACCTCCCAGTAGGGAAAAACGATCCAAGCACGCTCATGATCCGGCAAGCATCCACGACAAAGCGACCGCCCCGACTGGGCAATCATCGAAGCGCCCTCGGACGTCTTCTCGAGTGCCGACTGAGAGGGCACCGAAGCAACCGAAAGCTGCACCGTCTCCAGCGCCGACTGATAAGGCGTCGAAACAACTGAAAGCTGCGTCGTCAAAACCACCGAAGGCCTTGCCCAAGATCAAATTGGCCATTCCTACTATTTCCGGATAATAATCAGACCTGATTTCTTGGTTTAGTATGAGTCGAATTTTGGTTGACCCACCGGGATAGGCATGACCGACTGGATCTTGAAATTTGCAGTGCTGCTACCTTCGGGACTTCCACCCACAAGTATGAAGATGAAGAAATGGAAGATGCAGTCACTTCCAACCCGTGTACAATTCTCGTAATCCTGTATTCGGTTACTCGATCGATTAAATTCTGATGATTGATCTGGAGTCGACAGATATTTTTGCAGCTCCTCCTAATGTCATTGAGCTTCCAGATGAGGACGAAGACGTGCAGCTGAGGTCCAGGAGGAACAAGAAGGCATCAGCTGGCAACACATCCCAATCGGTGCTGGCGGCAGAGCTAGCGGTTCAATAGCCTGAAGATGTGACTCGGGCTTCTGTTACTTTTGCCGATCTAGTATTGAGTGAACGCCCACATCATCGACTGTACCAGTGCTTGCTTCCACCATCCAGCTGCTGTGTTTGGACCGTCAGTCCCATTCTTCGCTACTCATCATGTTCCGGAAAGCCAGGCGGACGCCGCTGCAGAAGTCATTCGCCAAGCTGGCCTAATGATGGAGCAAGTGAAGGTGGCGCATGAAAACAGTCAGGCTTCTTACGACGCCAGTGCGGCCCTTCGAGCCAATGTCCAGGTAAGTTGGCTTCCGGCTGAACTTGTTCTGTTAGGATATGCTACCTGAAAACTTTTCTCCATGCAATTTCTTGTTATCCTGCACTTCGCCTCTGCGCACCCACTGGGTGTTTGGCATCTTTGTTGTTTTTCTTCTTCCACTCGGTCTGGGTGGACCATGTCGAGTGGAATATGAATGAGTGGGGGAAGGACAAGTGCACCCACTGGGTGTAGTCCCCGAGACTACTGTAGGATGTTTGATTCTACAGTAGTCTTAAAGTTTTATTCACTCGGAAGTAAATGATCTTTGATCTTGTCCATTGACATGTCTTCTGCTCATTGTAGAAATCGTATGCGCTTATCTCCAAGTTCGCTGAATTCGAGGAAAAACAGAGGCAACTCAACCTTGACTTGGAGCTGGCCCATCAGAACTTGAAAAAGGCTTAAGATGAAGTGGCTCGTACGGAAGGTAACGACTTTTCGACTGTTTATTTTGACCTCAGTTATCTCTTTGTTCTTCAGTCTGACCCGAGTGTATATCTTGTACAGAAAATGAGGCTGGCTCTAGCGAAGAAGGACCTCGATCTTGCAGCTGCGCAAAAGGAGGCTCGGGAGAAGACTGCACTTGCTGACAAAAAGCTGGCTTCAGTCGGTGTGCTAGAGGAGGAAATCACCAAGCTGAAGACGTCTCTTACCGAGTCCAACTGAGAGGCGACTGATGTCTACTACACAACCTTCTTCTTGTAGACGTTGTTGGGCCTCCAAGTGCAGAGGTTTGTAGGACAGTAGCAAATTTCCCTCAAGTGGATAACCTAAGGTTTATCAATCCGTAGGAGGCGTAGGATGAAGATGGTCTCTCTCAATCAACCCTGCAACCAAATAACAAAGAGTCTCTTGTGTCCCCAACACACCCAATACAATGGTAAATTGTATAGGTGCACTAGTTCGGCGAAGAGATGGTGATACAAGTGGTATATGGATAGTAGATAGAGGTATTTGTAATCTGAAATTATAAAAACAGCAAGGTAACTAATGATAAAAATGAGTGTAAACGGTATTGGAATGCTAGGAAACAAGGCCTAGGGTTCATACTTTCGCTAGTGTAAGTTCCCTCAACAATACTAACATAATTGGATCACATAACTATCCCTCAACATGCAACAAAGAGTCACTCAAAGTCACCAATAGCGGAGAACGAATGAAGAGATTATGGTAGGGTATGAAACCACCTCCAAGTTATTCTTTTCAATCAATCCATTGGGCTATTCCTATAGGTGTCACAAACAGCCCTAGAGTTCGTACTAGAATAACACCTTAAGACACAAATCAACCAAAACCCTAATGTCACCTAGATACTCCAATGTCACCTCAAGTATCCATGGGTATGATTATACGATATGCGTCACACAATCTCAGATTCATCTATTCAACCAACACATAGAACCTCAAAGAGTGCCCCAAAGTTCCTATCGGAGAATCATGACGAAAACGTGTGGCAACCCCTATGCATAGGTTCATGGGCGGAACCCGCAAGTTGGTCACCAAAATATACATCAAGTGAATCACGTGATATCCCATTATCACCACAGATATCCACAGCAAGACATACATCAAGTGTTCTCAAATCTTTAAAGACTCAATCCGATAAGATAACTTCAAAGGGGAAACTCAATTCATTACAAGAGAGTAGAGGGGGGAGAAACATCATAGGATCCAAATATAATAGAAAAGCTCGCGATACATCAAGATTGTATCATCTCAAGAACACGATAGAGAGAGAGAGAGATCAAACACATAGCTCCTGGTACATACCCTCAGCCCCGAGGGAGAACTACTCCCTCCTCATCATGGAGAGCACCGGGATGATGTAGATGGCCACCGGAGAAGGATTGCCCCTCCGGCAGGGTGCCGGAACGGGTCTAGATTGGCTTTTGGTGGCTACGGAGTCTTCTGGCGGCGGAACTCCCGATCTATTATGCTCCCGGATGTTTTTAGGGTATATGGAGATATATAGGCGGAAGAAGTACGTCAGGGGGGCCACGAGGGGCTCACGAGGGTGGAGGGCGCGCCCCCTGCCTCGTCACCTCCTCGCAGGTCCCCCGACGTGCACTCTAAGTCTTCTGGGCTTCTTTCCTTCCAAAAATGAGTTCCCTGAAGTTTCAGGTCAATTGGACTCTGTTTGATTTTCCTTTTCTTCGAAACCCTAAAACAGGGTAAAAACAGAAACTGGCACTGGGCTCTGGGTTAATAGATTAGTCCCAAAAAATGATATAAAAGTGTATAATAAAGCCCATAAACATTCAAAACAGTAGATAATATAGCATGGAGCAATCAAAAATTATAGATACATTGGAGACGTATCAGCGAGTCGCCTGAAGAAGGATAAGGTGACTCTGAATGAGCAACTGGAAAGCATGTCTCGTCGGAGAAATGACCTGGAGGCTTATCTGAAAGCACTCGCCAGAAGCTCTTCCTTATGCTCGAAGGTACTTCTCTTTATCCGACTGATTCACTGTTTGCAAGTCATCATGAACCGGTCAACTCATTAACTCCTTGAATCTGCAGAATTCTACAAAAAATTTGAAGAGGAAACCGGACAGATCGAGACAGGCTTGGACCCTATCCTTTCTCTAGTCGGCGATGAGGCTCCCATGAACATGCTCCGACTGGAATCTCGTGTTGCCAACGTTACAAGCTATCTTGCTCGCCTGAAGGTGGCGGTGTCGCGCATTGATACATCACTCTGGCCAAGGGCAATGTTTCAAAATGACCTCGAGTCTTTGATGACTTGACTCAATGAGGTTCCTGGTCGAGTGCAGGAATGGAAGAAGTCTTCTGCCCGATGCGGTGCTGACGTGGCTCTGTCCCTTGTTAGGGTCCACTGCAAAGAAGCTAGAGAAGAGAAGCTGGCGGCGATCAAGGTTGCCAATACAAAAGGCATGACTTCCAATCCTTCATGGAAACCTTCATTGCTGCGGCCACTCGGATCGCTGACGGAATTGACCTAGACGAGTTCGTCGAGCCGGCAAGCCCTCCTCCTGCGGAGTAAACAAACTTACCTCACCTTAAATTTGCCTCGGAATGCCGAGTGATTTTGTAACCGTTAAACTCCTTCGGGCCTGATGCCCGAGTACTTTTATTTTCATTCTGGAACTTTAAGATTTATTCGAACTTGGTTTATCTTCTGAATGTGCTCGCCTGCTTATTGATAAAGGATGTAGCGGTACGAGCCTATAGAACAGATCCTGTTCGAGTGGAACTTGTTCTTCACTCGGAATATTCTTTGTACTTGAGATGCAATTCTGAGGAGGATGTCCCAGTCGACCTACACTTCGTCGTCCTTGCCGATGAGGATGGAGCGCATGTTGTATTTGTGGCGTAGCACCAAAGAGAAGGTTGCAGTCGACCTGCACCTCATCGTCCTTGCAGATGGGGATGGAGCGCACATTGTATTTGTGGCGCAGCTCCGAAGAGAAGGTTGCAGTCGACCTGCACCTCATCGTCCTTGCAGATGGGGATGGAGCACACATTGTATTTGTGGCGCTGCTCCGAAGAGAAGGTTGCAGTCGACCTGCACCTCATCGTCCTTGCGGATTGGCGTGTGTTTCAAACTTAGGCGAGTGCTGGACTGCAGCTAAGCCCCCGAGTGTGAGGGTTGCTCACCACTCGGTAGGATTTTTTAAACTTAGGCGAATCCTGGACTGCGGCTAAGCCTTCGAGTGTGAGAGTTGCTCACCACTCGGTAGGATTTTTCATACTTAGGCGAGTACTGGACTGCAACTGAGCCCCCGGGTGAGAGACTTGCTCATCACTCGGTAGGACTTTTCAAACTTAAGCGAACTGGAATGCAGCTAAGCCTCCGAGTGTGAGGGTTGCTCACCACTCAGTAGGATTTTTCATAATTAGGCGAGTACTGGACTACAGCTAAGCCCCCGAGTGTGAGGGTTGCTCACCACTCGGTAGGATTTTTCGAACTTAGGCGAGTACTGGACTGCAGCTAAGCCTCCGATTGAGTGACTTGCTCCTCACTCGGTAGGATTTTTTAAACTTAGACGAGTACTGGACTGCAGTTAAGCCCCCGAGTGAGAAGGTTTCTCACCACTCGGTAGGATT